>NW_022439925.1:0-8213 GCF_009761245.1 Sapajus apella
CAAGCAATCTTCCTGCCTTGGCCTCTCAAAGTGTTGGGATTATAGGCATGAGCCACTGGGCCCAGCCAACTGTGCAATTTTCTAGTGGCAATTTGATGACAAGAGGTTACCAAAATTCTACATCTAGTAATAGATCTTAGGGAAATAACTAAAGATGGACACAAAGATGTATGTTTGGGGATGGTTATCAGATCATTATCATGGTTTATGGTACCGAGAATTTGAAGACAGCCACAAGGGCTAAATTAGCTATATAACAGAATATGATTTGGCCATTTAAAAAATGATACTGTAGATGAATATTTGATACACAAAGAGATTTAAAATCTAATATTAAGTAGAATAAATGAAAAAAGGCTACAAAAACAGTATATGCACTTTAATGCTGCATTATTTTTGAATGGGCAATATCTTCACTTGGTTTGAAACCTAGAAAGTAGGCTGGGCACAGTGGATCACCTGAGGCCAGGAGCTCAACACCAGCCTGGCCAACATGGTGAAACCCCATCTCAACTAGAAATACAAAAATTAGTTTGGGTATGGTGACTCATGCCTGTAATCCCAGCTACTCAGGAAGCTGAGGGGTGAGAATCGCTTGAGCCCAGGAGATAAAGTCTGCAGTGAGCCAAGATCGTGCCACTGTGCTCCAGCCTGGGTGACACAGTGAGAATCCGTTTCAAAAAAAAAAAAAACCAGTATTAAAAGATATATACTTGTCTTTATTTCACTGAGTATCTGTCATCTTGAAAATCTTTCTATATCAGTACACAGAATAGCTTTAGTGTGTCTTTATTGGACAGCACCATATTTAGCTAGGTTAAAAAAATCTAGGGTGGTTCTAATCTGCTGTTACAAATAACAACTGCAACAGACCATTCTGAACATGTGTCATTTTCATGTGTTACAGGTGTAGGATAAAATGCATGTAAGTTTTTTTTAGACGGAGTCTCACTCTGTAGCCCAGGCCGGAGTACAGTGGCATGATCTCAGCTCACTGTAATCTCCACCTCCCAGGTTCAGGCAGTTCTCCTGCCTCAGCCTATAGTCCCAGCTACTGGGGAGGCTGAGGTGGAAGGATCACTTCTTGAGCCTGGGAGGTGGAGGGTGCAGTGAGCTGAGAGCCTGTACCACTGTGAGACTGAACCACTGCATCCAGCCTGGGTGACAGAGACCTCGTCTTAAAATAAACAAACAAACAAAAAACCAGCCAGGAGCAGTGGCTCATGCCAGCACTTTGGGAGGCTGAGGTGGATGGATCACCTGAGGTCAGGAGTTGGAAACCGGCCTGGCCAACATGGTGAAACCCTGTCTCCACTAAAAATACAAAAATTAGCTGGGTGTGGTGGTGGGCCCCCTTAATCCCAGCTACTCAGGAGGCAGAGGCAGGAGAATTGCTTGAATCTGGGAGGCAGAGGTTGCAGTGAGCCAAGATTCTACCACTAAACTACAGCCTGGGCGGAGGTTGCAGTGAGCCAAGGTCCCACCACTAAACTCCAGCCTGGGTGACAGAGCAAGACTCCGTCTCAAAAACAAAATAAAGAAAACACAAAGAAAACATCGGGACACTGTCTGTGTAGGTGCTTTACTCTTGAGGGAGTGAGTGAGCTGGGCAGAAAGAGTATGAGAAATTATTCCATATAAAAAATAACTGAAGAAACAAGGCAGTAGACTTAAGAGGCTCATGAAAGAGCTCATTAAGGCTGGCGCAGTGGCTCACGCCTGTAATCCCACCACTGTGGGAGGCCAAGGCAGGTGGATCACTTGTGGTCAGGAGTTTGAGACTAGCCTGGCCAACATGGCGAAACCTCATCTCTATAAATAATACAAAAATTAGCTGGGTGTGGTGGGGCATGCACCTGTAATCACAGCTACTCAGAAGGCTAAGACATGAGAATCATTTGAACTTAGAAAGCGGAGGTTGCAGTGAGCTGAGATTGTGCCACTGCACTCCAGCCTGGGCGACAGAGTGAGACCCTGTCTCAAAAAAAAAAAAAAAAAAAAAAAAAAAAGAGGTCATTATCAAATAGATAAACATTTGAAAGGTTAGCAGGTGCGAAAGGCCTTAAATATAAGCAACACAGGATGGGCAGGCAGAACTGGCATAGAAGGTTTAAATCCAATCTTTAGAAGCATGCACAGGGCTTGGCAGCAATGGAGTTTCATGGGACTTAGATGGCTTCAGGGTCCATGACCTGTGTCCTCTTCCTACCCCATCACTCACCTACCAAGGCACTGTGGGCAAGTTACTTAGCCACTTTACGTCTCAGTTCCCACACTTGCAGATGAGGATACTAACAGCTATCCTAGAGGGCAGTTACAGAGGATTAAATGAGACAATGAAAAGGAATGTTCACAGCACAATGCCTGTCATAGAGCAGGTCCTAGGGTAGTGGCTGTTATTATCTGAAAATGGAATAGGCTGGTTCCCTAGGAGAAGGGTCAAATAAAGGCTGAACAGTCCAAGTCCCTCTGGAAAACTCTGCAGAGGACTCTTTTGCATTGGCTCAAGGATCCCTAAGACCCTTTCTAGTTGTTAAATTCCAGGAAGGTTACTTATTTGTGTTCTGGCCTGTTTTTGATTTTGAGCCTAAGCATAGCTACCCCAAGGGCAAATCCAGACATGGCAAATAATTTGTTAGTCCCATCCTAACAAATTACAAATGTCCCTTGGCCTGGATGCTACAATCTGGCCCAAAATGTATTATTCAGAAAACTGCCCACATATATCTGAAGCGGTGATTCCAGGTGTACCAGTAGCTCCTTTTCCTCCTGTGAGTGCCCTCTGGTTGACAACACCTTTATAACCAAAGGTGTCATTTGGCCTGTGTGGCAAGCAGGAATCACCGTCCCCATTTTGAAGAAAAGAAAACTGAGGCTCAGAGTCAAATCTTGCTGGAGATCATACCGATAATGAGCAATAGAGCTCTCTCCAATTAGAAAGGGATTTATCAGCAAGGAATTGAGAAATGAGTAAATTGAGGAAGTTTTTAAAATCATCAAATCGGCATAACTATTTCTCACTCACTTTAATTCTGGCAGATTTCTGACACTAGTCGCTGTATCTGATGCTTCTGGACAAAGTTTCTCCACCAGCTCCAAAGGACCAAAGAAAGATTTATTTTGGCCAATAAAACTCTTCTTAACTAAAAAGAAAAACAAAAGTGTTATTCATAAGAACAGGTTGCAAAATTTACTCAGGGGCCCACAGCCTCCCCCCAAAACATCAAGTGAAAGCTGCTAAACTTCATTGCTCTAATCCTTCTTGATTTTGTCTTGGGGACTGGGAGAGGCCATGTAATAAATTAGTCTCTCTGGCTGGGTGCGGTGGCTCAGCCTGTAATCACAGCACTTTGGGAGGCCAAGGTGGGTGGATCATGAGGTCAGGAGTTTGAGACCAGCCTGACCAACATGGTGAAACTTAAAAAAAAAAAAAAAAAAATTAGCTGGGTGTGGTGGCACACACCTGTAATCCTAGGAGGGATTACAGGAGGCTGAGGCAGGAGAATCGCTTGAACCTGGGAAGCGGAGGTTGCAGTGAGCTGAGATCACGCCCCTGCACTCCAGCCTGGGCAACAGAGCAAGACTCCATCTCAAAAAAATGAAATAAGTAAGTAAGTAAGTCTCTCTTTCTCTGGCAACAGAGTTTCCCTGATATACCTACTGTGCTTTCTCCAAGTATGTATCACCCATGGAATAAAATGGGTGCCTCATATGATCACCTATGGAATCCTTCCCGTTTCTTTCTTGATGGCAAAATCAATCATTGATTATTATTTATTTTCCCCCAAACCCTCATCATCATCTGAACTGCAGAAATCGGTCTTCCTGGCTGGGCATGATGGTTCTTGCCTATAATCCCAGCACTTTGGGAGGCCGAAGCAGGCAGATCAGAAACACCATCTCTACTAAAAATGCAAAAATTAGCTGGGCGTAGTGGTGGGCATCTGTAGTCCCAGCTACTTGGGAGGCTGAGGCAGGAGAATCACTTGAACCTGGGAGGCAGAGGTTGCTGTGAGCCGAGATCATGTCAATGACTCCAGCCTGGGTGACAGAGGGAGGTGACATCTTAAAAAAAAAAAAAAAAAAAAAAAAAAAAATTGGTCTTCCTGCTCCTAATATTGTCACCTCCCCACCATTACAATCTATTTTCTATATAGCTATAAGTTCTTTTAAGAACTTAAGTTAGGACACGTTTTTCCCTTGTTTAGGATCTTCCAAAGACACTTAGAATAAAATGCAACTCCTCACCATGACCTTTAAGGGAATATATGGTCCAGCCTCTCCCTACTCCCCTGGCCTCATGTCCTCCCCTCCTCTCCCTCAGTATACTTAGCACATCTGTTACCTGGAGTCTTTCTCAAGCTGAGGAAGGTTGGTCTCACTCAGGACCTTTGCATCTGTTTTATTTATTTCTTTTTTTAAGCTAGGAATGCTCCTGCTCCAAATCTTTGTATGGCTGGCTCTTTCTCCTTTAAGCCTCTGGGCTCACATTTCACCTTCCCAGAAAGACCTTCTTCTCTTTTTTTTTGAGATGGAGTTTTGCTCTTGTTGCCCAGGCTGGACTGCAATGGCATAATCTCGGCTCACTGCAACCTCCGCCTCCTGGTTCAAGAGATGGTTCAAGCAATTCTCTTGCCTCAGCCTCCTGAGTAGCTGGGATTATAGGCCTGCGCCACCATGCCTGGCTAATTTTGTATTTTTAGTAGAGATGGGGTTTCTCTATGTTGGGCAGGCTGGTCTCGAACTCCTGACCTCAAGTGATCCACCCGATTCGGCCTCCCAAAGTGCTGGGATTACAGGTGTGAGCTACTGCGCCTAGCCAAGACCTTCTTCTTCTACCCTATTTGAAAGGTTCCTTCCTTGGTTTTCTATCATTTAACCTATTTTGCTTCCTTGAAAGGGTAGCATTTTGTAATTATGTTTGTTTCTACCTTTATTCTCTATCTCATCCTCTAGAGCATCGCTGTCCAAGGCAGTCACAAGCCACATGTGCTACTGAGTACCTGAGATGTGGCTAGTGCAACAGAGGAACTGAATTGAGATGTGTTTTAAGTATAAGACATACAGTGAATTTTTAAGTCTTAGTATAAAAAAGAATGTAAAATTTCTCATCAACAAGGCTTTTAATTAATTTTTATTTTTTGAGACAGAGTCTCGCTCTGTTGCCCAGGCTGGAGTGCAGTAGGTCAATCTCATCTGGCCCCACAGCAACCTCTGCTTTCCAGGTTCAAGCGATTCTCCTGCGTCAGCCTCCCAAGTACCTGGGATTATAGGAGTACATCACCACATCCAGCTAATTTGTGTGTTGTTAGTAGAGACAGGGTTTCACCTTGTTGGCCAGGGTGGTCTCTGCCCTCTTTGGCCTCCCAAAGTGCTGGGATTACCGGCGTAAGTCACCGCATCCGGCCTAATAAGGCTTTTAAATACTGATTATGTGTTGAACGATATTTTGGATATACTGGGTTCCAAAAAATATATTATTAAAATTAATTTCAAAATATTTCAACAAATTAGGTTTTTAATCGTTTTTTTTTTCCTAAAATTTTTCTTTTATCCCCACAGAAAGGTATCTCATCTAACATTTTTAAAGAAACCTGGCTATTAGAAAATTTAAAATTGCTTATATAGCTTGCATGGTATTTCCACTGGCCAGTGCTTCTCTAGAATGTCGATTCTGAGGACAGGAACCTTGTGTGTTCTGTACACTGCTGGCATTCCAGCACCTAGAACGATGTCTGGCATTGAATAAATGCTGAGCAAATACCTAGCCTGAATTTCCACGTTCCCAAACGCCCCCTCAGGCTCACCTTTCAGCCCATGTTTGAGGCAGTGCTCCATCACTACAAAGAATTGCTGCAAGGGGGCATGGTCCGCATCCAGGCTGCGGCCCAGGCTCAGAGCCGACTGGAGCAAGACCTTGATACTGAGTTTCATCATGTGCATCAGGTTAGCACGCTCCTCCATCATCTGGCACTTAGCAGCTGTGGGGCAGGAGCAGGGACAGCTTCGTTAGTAGACTGTGAGGAGGTCAGGCGCCCGACAATGGTGAGAAGACGGGTCAGGCAGGAGGCCAGGCGGTCTGCTCAGGGCACGGACGTGCTGGCGGGCGGATAGCCGGCATTGGCAGTAACTAGTCCCGGATCCCGAAAAACCACAGCCCCTCACCTGGACGGTGGGGCCTTGAGCCACTCGGCCTTCTGCTCCAGAAGACTCTCCCAGGCCGCTCTGCGCGTTGCTACGGCGACGGCTTTAGCAAGACTGGCAACGATTGGCTTCTCCCAACCCCGGTCCATTTTCGACCAATGGAAAGGCGCTAACTACAGGAAGCCCTGCCCCAAGCTCTCAGAGGGCGTGGCGGGGAAAGCGTCCCGCCTCCGAACATTCCTATTCGGCCAGTCCAGCTCAAGGCCACTCCTACGGAGCTAGTGGGCGCCGTTTTGCATCCTCTATCCAGCACTGGATGTGGGGCACACCTTGCCCGGAAGGTTTCTAGAGTGTCCTCTCTTGCCCAGTACCTGCAGGGAAGCATTTTCCCCTCAGTTCCAGGCTTACTCAAATTCTTGTCGCCGATCTTTCGTCCACTACTAGTGTACAATTTTAGGTTTTACGCACTTTTTTTTTTTTTTTTTTTTTGGGTAAGTAAAGCCGTTGGGGTCAAATGAATTCAGAGACAGTTCCATTTCAACTCCCATTATCTTGTCGCATTGTTTTGAGAGTATAATAAAAACTGTCTGCAATTATTATCAGATATCTATACGTGCTTGCCAAATGTTCTTTCAAACCCGGTAAGCTGGCATCCTAGAAACTAAAAATTTAGATCTCAAAGTGCAAAGCGCGGCCCTCCTGGGGGCAGGCGTGCGCCTACGTTGTTTTAGAAATATTTGCCAATTGGATTGGGAGCTGGAGAATCGTAATGTTTTTGGTTTGCAGCTGTCCAACTACTGCTGAGGTTAAACAACTTCTGTTTATTATTGTCTCCTAGTATTTCTTCTGTGAATTGCTTGCTCAATTAATTGACTTTCGTGTTGATTTGCTTGCCTTTGTCTTACTGGCCTGTATATTTTGGATATTAATCCTTTGTTTGCCTGTTTTATTTCACGAACATTGATTAATATGAACAATTAAAGAGCATATTTATACGTACTATATTTTTTATACTTAACTACAGTTAAATCTAAAAGAATGATAATATTATGGCGTGAACTTGTAGTAAAATTCTTAAATAAGTATTATTGAGATATCCGGGGACCAAAACTTGGAAATTATCTCAGCAAAACCCAAGAAGGTAGGGGGAGAGCTGCTGGGAAAGAAGAAACAGCCTAAGCATTTTATCTTGGTTGTGGAGAGGGTTAAAAGTGGGTTAAGTAAAGCATTTGTTTGGGAGTGGTATAATTATTTACTTATTTTTTAATTTTTTTGAGATGGAGTTCTTTTGCTCTTGTTGCCCAGGCTGGAGTGCAATGGCGCGATCTCGGCTCACCGCAACCTCCACCTCCCGGGTTCAAGCGATTCTCCTGCCTTAGCCTCCGGAGTAGCTCGGATTACAGGCATCCGCCACCATGCCTGGCTAATTTTGTATTTTTAGTAGAGACGGGGTTTCCTTATATCGGTCAGGCTGGTTATAAACCCCCAACCTCAAGTGATCCGCCTGCCTCGGTCTCTCAAATTATTTTTAAATTTTGAGAGAAGCCTATGTATTACATTTATAAATTCTAAAACTTTAATGATTAGCAAAAGAAATAAAACTTGTAAAACTTAAGGGAGAAACCCTGAAGAGAGCAATAATCGTAAAAGCAATTTGTAAAGATTTATCCTTAAAAAAGACACCAAGCCCAGTTCCATAATCTAATGGTCTTGAAATGGGAATACATATACAGTAGTGTTGCCAAAGCTAGGCATGCCCAAATGTTTCAAGGAACTCAATTTCCAGATTCCCAAGTTTCACAGGCACTCTTTCTCCTCCCTCTACAGGACAATTCAATCCCTAACCTGTCTTCCTCTTGATGCAGTGGCCTGGGGTGCGTGCAGTAGGTCTCACACACCAAATGGAGGTGGAATTGCCCTTGATGATTAAGTAACCAAAAACGTTAAGACCAATCTTTTACAGCTTTATAACATTTAGTTAAGCTTGGTCTTGGGGGAGAGGGGTGGTCTCTAACCCTCTATTTGGGTATCCTGAATTTAGAAAGTTAAATTTTTTCCCCCAACAAATA
>NW_022439926.1:0-8212 GCF_009761245.1 Sapajus apella
CAAGCAATCTTCCTGCCTTGGCCTCTCAAAGTGTTGGGATTATAGGCGTGAGCCACTGGGCCCAGCCAACTGTGCAATTTTCTAGTGGCAATTTGATGACAAGAGGTTACCAAAATTCTACATCTAGTAATAGATCTTAGGGAAATAACTGAAGATGGACACAAAGATATATGTTTGAGGATGGTTATCAGATCATTACCATGGTTTATGGTACCGAGAATTTGAAGACAGCCACAAGGGCTAAATTAGCTATATAACAGAATATGATTTGGCCATTTAAAAAATGATACTGTAGATGAATATTTAATACGCAAAGAGATTTAAAATCTAATATTAAGTAGAATAAATGAAAAAAGTCTACAAAAACAGTATATGCACTTTAATGCTGCATTATTTTTGAATGGGCAATATCTTCACTTGGTTTGAAACCTAGAAAGTAGGCTGGGCACAGTGGATCACCCGAGGCCAGGTGCTCTACACCAGCCTGGCCAACATGGTGAAACCCCATCTCAACTAGAAATACAAAAATTAGTTGGGTATGGTGACTCATGCCTGTAATCCCAGCTACTCAGGAAGCTGAGGGGTGAGAATCGCTTGAGCCCAGGAGATAAAGTCTGCAGTGAGCCAAGATCGTGCCACTGTGCTCCAGCCTGGGTGACACAGTGAGAATCCGTTTCAAAAAAAAAAAAAACCAGTATTAAAAGATATATACTTGTCTTTATTTCACTGAGTATCTGTCATCTTGAAAATCTTTCTATATCAGTACACAGAATAGCTTTAGTGTGTCTTTATTGGACAGCACCATATTTAGCTAGGTTAAAAAAATCTAGGGTGGTTCTAATCTGCTGTTACAAATAACAACTGCAACAGACCATTCTGAACATGTGTCATTTTCATGTGTTACAGGTGTAGGATAAAATGCATGTAAGTTTTTTTTAGACGGAGTCTCACTCTGTAGCCCAGGCCGGAGTACAGTGGCATGATCTCAGCTCACTGTAATCTCCACCTCCCAGGTTCAGGCAGTTCTCCTGCCTCAGCCTATAGTCCCAGCTACTGGGGAGGCTGAGGTGGAAGGATCACTTCTTGAGCCTGGGAGGTGGAGGGTGCAGTGAGCTGAGAGCCTGTACCACTGTGAGACTGAACCACTGCATCCAGCCTGGGTGACAGAGACCTCGTCTTAAAATAAACAAACAAACAAAAAACCAGCCAGGAGCAGTGGCTCATGCCAGCACTTTGGGAGGCTGAGGTGGATGGATCACCTGAGGTCAGGAGTTGGAAACCGGCCTGGCCAACATGGTGAAACCCTGTCTCCACTAAAAATACAAAAATTAGCTGGGTGTGGTGGTGGGCCCCCTTAATCCCAGCTACTCAGGAGGCAGAGGCAGGAGAATTGCTTGAATCTGGGAGGCAGAGGTTGCAGTGAGCCAAGATTCTACCACTAAACTACAGCCTGGGCGGAGGTTGCAGTGAGCCAAGGTCCCACCACTAAACTCCAGCCTGGGTGACAGAGCAAGACTCCGTCTCAAAAACAAAATAAAGAAAACACAAAGAAAACATCGGGACACTGTCTGTGTAGGTGCTTTACTCTTGAGGGAGTGAGTGAGCTGGGCAGAAAGAGTATGAGAAATTATTCCATATAAAAAATAACTGAAGAAACAAGGCAGTAGACTTAAGAGGCTCATGAAAGAGCTCATTAAGGCTGGCGCAGTGGCTCACGCCTGTAATCCCACCACTGTGGGAGGCCAAGGCAGGTGGATCACTTGTGGTCAGGAGTTTGAGACTAGCCTGGCCAACATGGCGAAACCTCATCTCTATAAATAATACAAAAATTAGCTGGGTGTGGTGGGGCATGCACCTGTAATCACAGCTACTCAGAAGGCTAAGACATGAGAATCATTTGAACTTAGAAAGCGGAGGTTGCAGTGAGCTGAGATTGTGCCACTGCACTCCAGCCTGGGCGACAGAGTGAGACCCTGTCTCAAAAAAAAAAAAAAAAAAAAAAAAAAAAGAGGTCATTATCAAATAGATAAACATTTGAAAGGTTAGCAGGTGCGAAAGGCCTTAAATATAAGCAACACAGGATGGGCAGGCAGAACTGGCATAGAAGGTTTAAATCCAATCTTTAGAAGCATGCACAGGGCTTGGCAGCAATGGAGTTTCATGGGACTTAGATGGCTTCAGGGTCCATGACCTGTGTCCTCTTCCTACCCCATCACTCACCTACCAAGGCACTGTGGGCAAGTTACTTAGCCACTTTACGTCTCAGTTCCCACACTTGCAGATGAGGATACTAACAGCTATCCTAGAGGGCAGTTACAGAGGATTAAATGAGACAATGAAAAGGAATGTTCACAGCACAATGCCTGTCATAGAGCAGGTCCTAGGGTAGTGGCTGTTATTATCTGAAAATGGAATAGGCTGGTTCCCTAGGAGAAGGGTCAAATAAAGGCTGAACAGTCCAAGTCCCTCTGGAAAACTCTGCAGAGGACTCTTTTGCATTGGCTCAAGGATCCCTAAGACCCTTTCTAGTTGTTAAATTCCAGGAAGGTTACTTATTTGTGTTCTGGCCTGTTTTTGATTTTGAGCCTAAGCATAGCTACCCCAAGGGCAAATCCAGACATGGCAAATAATTTGTTAGTCCCATCCTAACAAATTACAAATGTCCCTTGGCCTGGATGCTACAATCTGGCCCAAAATGTATTATTCAGAAAACTGCCCACATATATCTGAAGCGGTGATTCCAGGTGTACCAGTAGCTCCTTTTCCTCCTGTGAGTGCCCTCTGGTTGACAACACCTTTATAACCAAAGGTGTCATTTGGCCTGTGTGGCAAGCAGGAATCACCGTCCCCATTTTGAAGAAAAGAAAACTGAGGCTCAGAGTCAAATCTTGCTGGAGATCATACCGATAATGAGCAATAGAGCTCTCTCCAATTAGAAAGGGATTTATCAGCAAGGAATTGAGAAATGAGTAAATTGAGGAAGTTTTTAAAATCATCAAATCGGCATAACTATTTCTCACTCACTTTAATTCTGGCAGATTTCTGACACTAGTCGCTGTATCTGATGCTTCTGGACAAAGTTTCTCCACCAGCTCCAAAGGACCAAAGAAAGATTTATTTTGGCCAATAAAACTCTTCTTAACTAAAAAGAAAAACAAAAGTGTTATTCATAAGAACAGGTTGCAAAATTTACTCAGGGGCCCACAGCCTCCCCCCAAAACATCAAGTGAAAGCTGCTAAACTTCATTGCTCTAATCCTTCTTGATTTTGTCTTGGGGACTGGGAGAGGCCATGTAATAAATTAGTCTCTCTGGCTGGGTGCGGTGGCTCAGCCTGTAATCACAGCACTTTGGGAGGCCAAGGTGGGTGGATCATGAGGTCAGGAGTTTGAGACCAGCCTGACCAACATGGTGAAACTTAAAAAAAAAAAAAAAAAAATTAGCTGGGTGTGGTGGCACACACCTGTAATCCTAGGAGGGATTACAGGAGGCTGAGGCAGGAGAATCGCTTGAACCTGGGAAGCGGAGGTTGCAGTGAGCTGAGATCACGCCCCTGCACTCCAGCCTGGGCAACAGAGCAAGACTCCATCTCAAAAAAATGAAATAAGTAAGTAAGTAAGTCTCTCTTTCTCTGGCAACAGAGTTTCCCTGATATACCTACTGTGCTTTCTCCAAGTATGTATCACCCATGGAATAAAATGGGTGCCTCATATGATCACCTATGGAATCCTTCCCGTTTCTTTCTTGATGGCAAAATCAATCATTGATTATTATTTATTTTCCCCCAAACCCTCATCATCATCTGAACTGCAGAAATCGGTCTTCCTGGCTGGGCATGATGGTTCTTGCCTATAATCCCAGCACTTTGGGAGGCCGAAGCAGGCAGATCAGAAACACCATCTCTACTAAAAATGCAAAAATTAGCTGGGCGTAGTGGTGGGCATCTGTAGTCCCAGCTACTTGGGAGGCTGAGGCAGGAGAATCACTTGAACCTGGGAGGCAGAGGTTGCTGTGAGCCGAGATCATGTCAATGACTCCAGCCTGGGTGACAGAGGGAGGTGACATCTTAAAAAAAAAAAAAAAAAAAAAAAAAAAAATTGGTCTTCCTGCTCCTAATATTGTCACCTCCCCACCATTACAATCTATTTTCTATATAGCTATAAGTTCTTTTAAGAACTTAAGTTAGGACACGTTTTTCCCTTGTTTAGGATCTTCCAAAGACACTTAGAATAAAATGCAACTCCTCACCATGACCTTTAAGGGAATATATGGTCCAGCCTCTCCCTACTCCCCTGGCCTCATGTCCTCCCCTCCTCTCCCTCAGTATACTTAGCACATCTGTTACCTGGAGTCTTTCTCAAGCTGAGGAAGGTTGGTCTCACTCAGGACCTTTGCATCTGTTTTATTTATTTCTTTTTTTAAGCTAGGAATGCTCCTGCTCCAAATCTTTGTATGGCTGGCTCTTTCTCCTTTAAGCCTCTGGGCTCACATTTCACCTTCCCAGAAAGACCTTCTTCTCTTTTTTTTTGAGATGGAGTTTTGCTCTTGTTGCCCAGGCTGGACTGCAATGGCATAATCTCGGCTCACTGCAACCTCCGCCTCCTGGTTCAAGAGATGGTTCAAGCAATTCTCTTGCCTCAGCCTCCTGAGTAGCTGGGATTATAGGCCTGCGCCACCATGCCTGGCTAATTTTGTATTTTTAGTAGAGATGGGGTTTCTCTATGTTGGGCAGGCTGGTCTCGAACTCCTGACCTCAAGTGATCCACCCGATTCGGCCTCCCAAAGTGCTGGGATTACAGGTGTGAGCTACTGCGCCTAGCCAAGACCTTCTTCTTCTACCCTATTTGAAAGGTTCCTTCCTTGGTTTTCTATCATTTAACCTATTTTGCTTCCTTGAAAGGGTAGCATTTTGTAATTATGTTTGTTTCTACCTTTATTCTCTATCTCATCCTCTAGAGCATCGCTGTCCAAGGCAGTCACAAGCCACATGTGCTACTGAGTACCTGAGATGTGGCTAGTGCAACAGAGGAACTGAATTGAGATGTGTTTTAAGTATAAGACATACAGTGAATTTTTAAGTCTTAGTATAAAAAAGAATGTAAAATTTCTCATCAACAAGGCTTTTAATTAATTTTTATTTTTTGAGACAGAGTCTCGCTCTGTTGCCCAGGCTGGAGTGCAGTAGGTCAATCTCATCTGGCCCCACAGCAACCTCTGCTTTCCAGGTTCAAGCGATTCTCCTGCGTCAGCCTCCCAAGTACCTGGGATTATAGGAGTACATCACCACATCCAGCTAATTTGTGTGTTGTTAGTAGAGACAGGGTTTCACCTTGTTGGCCAGGGTGGTCTCTGCCCTCTTTGGCCTCCCAAAGTGCTGGGATTACCGGCGTAAGTCACCGCATCCGGCCTAATAAGGCTTTTAAATACTGATTATGTGTTGAACGATATTTTGGATATACTGGGTTCCAAAAAATATATTATTAAAATTAATTTCAAAATATTTCAACAAATTAGGTTTTTAATCGTTTTTTTTTTCCTAAAATTTTTCTTTTATCCCCACAGAAAGGTATCTCATCTAACATTTTTAAAGAAACCTGGCTATTAGAAAATTTAAAATTGCTTATATAGCTTGCATGGTATTTCCACTGGCCAGTGCTTCTCTAGAATGTCGATTCTGAGGACAGGAACCTTGTGTGTTCTGTACACTGCTGGCATTCCAGCACCTAGAACGATGTCTGGCATTGAATAAATGCTGAGCAAATACCTAGCCTGAATTTCCACGTTCCCAAACGCCCCCTCAGGCTCACCTTTCAGCCCATGTTTGAGGCAGTGCTCCATCACTACAAAGAATTGCTGCAAGGGGGCATGGTCCGCATCCAGGCTGCGGCCCAGGCTCAGAGCCGACTGGAGCAAGACCTTGATACTGAGTTTCATCATGTGCATCAGGTTAGCACGCTCCTCCATCATCTGGCACTTAGCAGCTGTGGGGCAGGAGCAGGGACAGCTTCGTTAGTAGACTGTGAGGAGGTCAGGCGCCCGACAATGGTGAGAAGACGGGTCAGGCAGGAGGCCAGGCGGTCTGCTCAGGGCACGGACGTGCTGGCGGGCGGATAGCCGGCATTGGCAGTAACTAGTCCCGGATCCCGAAAAACCACAGCCCCTCACCTGGACGGTGGGGCCTTGAGCCACTCGGCCTTCTGCTCCAGAAGACTCTCCCAGGCCGCTCTGCGCGTTGCTACGGCGACGGCTTTAGCAAGACTGGCAACGATTGGCTTCTCCCAACCCCGGTCCATTTTCGACCAATGGAAAGGCGCTAACTACAGGAAGCCCTGCCCCAAGCTCTCAGAGGGCGTGGCGGGGAAAGCGTCCCGCCTCCGAACATTCCTATTCGGCCAGTCCAGCTCAAGGCCACTCCTACGGAGCTAGTGGGCGCCGTTTTGCATCCTCTATCCAGCACTGGATGTGGGGCACACCTTGCCCGGAAGGTTTCTAGAGTGTCCTCTCTTGCCCAGTACCTGCAGGGAAGCATTTTCCCCTCAGTTCCAGGCTTACTCAAATTCTTGTCGCCGATCTTTCGTCCACTACTAGTGTACAATTTTAGGTTTTACGCACTTTTTTTTTTTTTTTTTTTTTGGGTAAGTAAAGCCGTTGGGGTCAAATGAATTCAGAGACAGTTCCATTTCAACTCCCATTATCTTGTCGCATTGTTTTGAGAGTATAATAAAAACTGTCTGCAATTATTATCAGATATCTATACGTGCTTGCCAAATGTTCTTTCAAACCCGGTAAGCTGGCATCCTAGAAACTAAAAATTTAGATCTCAAAGTGCAAAGCGCGGCCCTCCTGGGGGCAGGCGTGCGCCTACGTTGTTTTAGAAATATTTGCCAATTGGATTGGGAGCTGGAGAATCGTAATGTTTTTGGTTTGCAGCTGTCCAACTACTGCTGAGGTTAAACAACTTCTGTTTATTATTGTCTCCTAGTATTTCTTCTGTGAATTGCTTGCTCAATTAATTGACTTTCGTGTTGATTTGCTTGCCTTTGTCTTACTGGCCTGTATATTTTGGATATTAATCCTTTGTTTGCCTGTTTTATTTCACGAACATTGATTAATATGAACAATTAAAGAGCATATTTATACGTACTATATTTTTTATACTTAACTACAGTTAAATCTAAAAGAATGATAATATTATGGCGTGAACTTGTAGTAAAATTCTTAAATAAGTATTATTGAGATATCCGGGGACCAAAACTTGGAAATTATCTCAGCAAAACCCAAGAAGGTAGGGGGAGAGCTGCTGGGAAAGAAGAAACAGCCTAAGCATTTTATCTTGGTTGTGGAGAGGGTTAAAAGTGGGTTAAGTAAAGCATTTGTTTGGGAGTGGTATAATTATTTACTTATTTTTTAATTTTTTTGAGATGGAGTTCTTTTGCTCTTGTTGCCCAGGCTGGAGTGCAATGGCGCGATCTCGGCTCACCGCAACCTCCACCTCCCGGGTTCAAGCGATTCTCCTGCCTTAGCCTCCGGAGTAGCTCGGATTACAGGCATCCGCCACCATGCCTGGCTAATTTTGTATTTTTAGTAGAGACGGGGTTTCCTTATATCGGTCAGGCTGGTTATAAACCCCCAACCTCAAGTGATCCGCCTGCCTCGGTCTCTCAAATTATTTTTAAATTTTGAGAGAAGCCTATGTATTACATTTATAAATTCTAAAACTTTAATGATTAGCAAAAGAAATAAAACTTGTAAAACTTAAGGGAGAAACCCTGAAGAGAGCAATAATCGTAAAAGCAATTTGTAAAGATTTATCCTTAAAAAAGACACCAAGCCCAGTTCCATAATCTAATGGTCTTGAAATGGGAATACATATACAGTAGTGTTGCCAAAGCTAGGCATGCCCAAATGTTTCAAGGAACTCAATTTCCAGATTCCCAAGTTTCACAGGCACTCTTTCTCCTCCCTCTACAGGACAATTCAATCCCTAACCTGTCTTCCTCTTGATGCAGTGGCCTGGGGTGCGTGCAGTAGGTCTCACACACCAAATGGAGGTGGAATTGCCCTTGATGATTAAGTAACCAAAAACGTTAAGACCAATCTTTTACAGCTTTATAACATTTAGTTAAGCTTGGTCTTGGGGGAGAGGGGTGGTCTCTAACCCTCTATTTGGGTATCCTGAATTTAGAAAGTTAAATTTTTTCCCCCAACAAATA
>NW_022439927.1:0-3137 GCF_009761245.1 Sapajus apella
GGCTTTCCTCATCAGCCTCTCACTCCCACAGTATGTGCTCTATAATGGCCTTGAGGCTGCTTTATCAAGGACACAAAGTAATTGCCCTCAGCAGGACCTGAAGGACCTGCTAAACTCCTTTTAACCACTGTCACATGATTGTATCAAGTAAAGTCAAACAGTGGTATTTTCAAAAAAATAAATAAATAAAAAATAAAAAAATAACATTCTATTTTTTTACCAGTTGACTGGTAAACATCCTGAAAAACTCCCAGAGTGTAAATGCACTGACAGCGTATGCCATGTTTAAGATTGCAACACCTGCCTGGTATACCGTGACTTTGGGAGGAACATCCTTCACTGTGAAGTATCTGCACAGTCATGGCTACATGTCCATGCCACCGCCTGTCAAGGACTATCTGCAGGACAGGATGGAAGAGACAAAGGAGCTTATCACGGAGAAAATGGAAGAAACAAAAGATAGACTCACTGAAAAGTTACAAGAAACCAAAGAAAAAGTTTCCTTTAAGAAAAAAGTGGAATAAGTGCCTTATATAACAGTATAGAAAAATTCCTGCACTTTAACCCTTTGGAAACTATGGGCAAAGATACATGTCTGATTTTTTTTTTCTTTTTTTGGTTAGTTGCTGAAATATACTAGTTCTCTGAGGGTTAAAGAAGTAAAATATCTTTAAAGTTAAATATTGCTAGAAAAATCAGTGTTTTTATAAGGAAAGAAATGAACCCAATACAAGAATTTCCTATCAATAACAGTATTAAGCAGTAGATAATGTCTTAGAAGTCAGACTTCTTTTTCAAAGTCTTCAGAAACACACTTGATTTCATTTTTGTTGCAGCTGTAATTTATGCATACTAGGCAGTTGACTCCATGAATAACCAATGTGACCCATAAAACAGGCTGTTAATACTGAATCTTAATTTTTATGTTATTCATTAAGGTTTTAACTGTATTCAATATGTAATTTGGAGACAAACTACCATCATCAAAACTGCCTGTGAATAAGAGGGTGTTTAGTCTTTCTATAAAAACAGAATAGGACAGTTACCTACCAGTTAAAATACCTCATATGAAGAAAATAGAATAAAGATTTAGTCATTTATATGTAAATAAAATGTATTGGTTGTATGTAAATGAAAAATGGATCCTTTAAAAATTATTTTTACCTGAAGCTTGTCGTAATTTTTTTAAAGCAAATATATATATGATGATGGTACTTTTCAACCGTGTGTATTGGTGGTGATCACCTCAAACAAACCTTTATTGTGAATCATTTGTGTCCTTTTCAACTAATCTTTCAGAGGAAAAGTAAAAAATCTTTACACCTTAAAAAAAAATTTTAAATACAGTTGCTGGCCACAGATTGCTTAAATGCTCCCTCTCTTTATATAATTATCTGACTAAAATTTACAATTAAAGCCAGATGCTAATTATGTCCAAATTCCTTAACACAAATTTGTTAGGCAGCCCTGTGGCATTTAGAAGTCAGGATCTATGTTCATCATGCAAGTGCCAGGACGGCCATCGGCCACGGCTGGAAGGGCCAGCTGGTGCTGTTTCATGCAGACGGCCAAACGGAGCAGCGTGGCATCAATCTTTGGGAGATGGCAGAGTTCCTGCTGAAACAGAATGTGGTCAACGCCATCAACCTGGATGGGGGTGGCTCTGCCACCTTCGTGCTCAATGGAACCTTGGCCAGTTACCCATCAGATCACTGCCAGGACAACATGTGGCACTGTCCCTGCCAAGTGTCCACCGTGGTATGTGTGCACGAGCCCCGCTGCCAGCCGCCTGACTGCCATGGCCAAGGAACCTGCGTGGATGGCCACTGCCAGTGCACTGGGCACTTCTGGCGAGGCCCCGGCTGCAGCAAGCTGGACTGCGGCCCCTCTAACTGCAGCCAGCATGGGGTGTGCACAGAGACTGGCTGCCGCTGTGATGCCAGATGGACTGGGTCCAACTGCAGTGAAGTAAAGCAGTGTCTGCAGCCACCTGAAGCCACCCTGAGGGCAGGAGAACTCTCCTTTTTCACCAGGACCACCTGGCTGGCCCTCACCCTGGTGCTGGCCTTCCTCCTGCTGATCAGCACCACAGCAAACCTGTCCTTGCTCCTGTCCAGAGCACAGAGGAACCAGCGACTGCGTGGGGACTACGCCTACCACCCACTGCAGGAGATGAATGGGGAGCCCCTGGCCACAGAGAAGGAGCAGCTGGGGGGCACCCACAACCCCTTCAAGGACTGAAGCCTCAAGCTGCCCAGGGTGGCATGTCCCAAAGTCTTGTTTCCCCACGGTCCAGCCTCTGTGGGGGAAATGTCAAGGCCCCTGGCATGGACCAACTGGGTATCCTCAGCCCCTGCGCTGCAGCCAAGTTCCTGATAGCACTTGTGCCTCAGCCCCTCACCTGGCCACCTGCTGGGGCACCTGTGACCCTAGCAATCCCATGCTCCCCGAGAGACTGAGCCTCCTGCTTCCTGCCTGCCTGTGTCTGCTGCCGAGAAGCCTGTGCCCTGGGAGGGCCGCTGCACTGCCAAAGAGTCTCCCTCCTCCTGGGGAAAGGGGCTGCCCACAAACCAAACTCAGTGACCAAATCATGACAAAACAGCACATCGTGGCCAGCACCCCGGCTGCAGTGGAAGGGACAAGTCTGCCCTCCTGTGACACAGGACCCCTTTTCTACAGACCTCATCACTGGATTTACCAACTCAGATTGGATTTCCTGTCATGGGAAGCTCAGGGGTGAAATCATGTTTACAGACCTATTTTGTCATCCTGCTGCCAAGAAGATTTTTTTAATCACTTGAATAAATTGATTAAAAAAAACAAAAAACAAAAAACAGTTTTTTATTTTTTTAATGTTTGATGACCCGGTAACTCCTGGGTTCCTGTGACATCGTGGGCCATGGGCATCAGATCTTCCATGCCTTTTTGTACATCTGCACACTGTCCCAGCTGGAGGCCATCCTCCCGGACTACCAGGGGCAGCAGGAGATCTTCCTGCAGCGCCATGGACCCCTGTCTGTCTACATGACCTGCCTTTCCTTCTTCTTCTTGGCTGCCTGCAGAGCTGCCACCACAGCCCTTCTGAGGCACAAAGTCAAGGCCAGGCTGACCAAGAAAGATTCCTGAGGGTAGCACAT
>NW_022439927.1:3147-8211 GCF_009761245.1 Sapajus apella
TTCAGCCCATTGGTTGGGTGAGAATGGAGACTTGAATATCACCCTGAGAATTTCTGTGGGTGGGAGTGGGAGAAGCAGAGGAATCCTACAGTGACAAAAAGCTTTTCTTGTCCCTGTATTATCCTTTTTCTCATGTCTGTATTTGGTATGAAGGATTATTTAAAGGTGCAATATGTGACTTAGTGATTCATGATGTTCTAGGTTTTTAGTAACATTTTACTCAGGTTGGCATTTTATGTGTCTGCGTCTGTTTGTGTGTGTGTGTGTGTGTGTGTGTGTGTGTGTTCAGAAGCGTGGCAATCTGTGAACACTTCGGCGTGAATTCAGTGTCAGATTAACCCCTCCTTCCCCAAAGTCCACTGGCTTTAGTCTCTCTCTGCCATGACACATATTGGAATCTACTGTATATATATATATATATATGCTCTCAAAAACAGTCATTCCTATGAATGAAGGTGTACAAAGCTTGAATTTGTATCAAAGATGTAATTATTATTTTTAAAACCTCTTTTCACTATACTGCTGATGTAATTACTTTGATTTTTAAAATGTAGATTAATTCTTTTTTTTTTTTTTTTTTTTGCTTCAGGTGTGTATCCACCAAGAATTTCAGAATTTATGTGGATTTATTTTATTGGTACATAATCTGTAAACTTCTCAAGGCATTAACATGAAAAAAAAAAAAAAAAGAGTCAGCCCCCGGGTAGCTCAGACCCTCCTCTAGCTCCACCAGCCCCAGCTCCTGCTAGTTGTGCCCCAGGGCTTGTGGCCAAGCTCCCTCAGAAGGAACCAGGGGGCAGCAGCAAGGGCGGTGGGCCTCCCAGGGAGGACAGGAGTGCACCCCTGGTCACGCCCTCGCTCCTGCAGATGGTGCAGCTGTGCTCCGTGGGTGCTCCAGCAGGGGCTCCCAACCTGGCACTGGGGCCATCGGCCCCCCAGGAGCCACTACGAGGGGCCCTGTCAGGGCAGGCCAGCCCGGCACCTGCCCCCTCCTCAGGGCTCCATGCTGCCGTCCGACTCAGGCCTCCAGCCCAGCCACCAGCGAGGGCCTCTCAAGTGCCCGGCCCAATGGACCACATGAGGCAGAGCCGCAGCCTCCTCAGTCCCCTGCCTTGATGGCCAGCTTCATCTTCTCCAAGGGCACTAAGAAGCTGCAGCTGGAGCGGCCCATGTCCCCCGAGACCAGGCTGACCTCCAGCGGAATCTGGTGGCTGAACTCCAGAGCATCTCAGAACAGCGGCCATGCCAGGCCCCAAAGAAGTCACCTAAGGCTCCCCCGCCTGTGGCCCACAAGCTGTCTGTGGCAGTCCCTCCACCCGCCTCCCCCAGTTACCCTCGAGCTGAGCCCCTTACTGCTCCTCACACCCAGGACAGGACTAGGGGAGCTGGCGGAGAATGGAGGTGTCATGCAGCTGGTGGGCCCAGAGGAGAAGATGGGCCTCCCAGGCTCAGACTCGCAGAAGGAGCTGGCCTGACCACCAGGCCCCTCACTGGTCCTGCTGACCCATCCCAGAAACACAATCTCAGGGACCCGAGCAGCTCCAAGGACGAGGAGACAGCAGACACAACCTAATAGAGGGGCGCCTGCAGCCTTAACCCCACGGCCTTCGATACTTACACAAGCCTGGTGTTGCTCCTGTCCTCCGAATCATCCTGCGCTGGCGCCTTTTCCGAATGGGATCACCTCCGGCAGTTGCCGCTTCAGCCTTGGCCTTAGCCTCATCTTGAAGGAGGTAGCTGGTGGGAGAGGGTGACTGCTTCCCCTGCTGGCCCTGAGGCCTCAGAGTTGGGAGCAGGACACCTTACCTGAGTTTGTCTCATTTTTTTTCAAGTCCAAACCATGCACATACTATAGTCCAGAATCAAAGTACTTTTGAAAGTGGCTGCATGGTCATCCTCCAGGGCCCAGGAAGACGCATTCCAAGGGCCTGTTTACATAGCAGTGGAATCCATTCCCGGCAGCCAGCCCATAGCTTGGGACCAGCCTGTGCCCTCCTCCCCAATCCAGTTTACTCCTCTTGGTTCTTGGAGGTGGCCAAGTCATTATGTTCCCACAGGCTTCCCTAGGCTGGGGGCAGGGGTGGGGCTGTGGAATTCCAAAGCACAAAAGGTGCAGAGGGGACTAGCCTTCCTGTGCCTCAACTCACCAACCAACCCCCTGCCTTCCAGTTTTGCCAGGTGCTCCATGCCAGGGACAAGTAGGAGACTGCCAGGGCCCAAAGAAATGGGTGAGCAGAGCAGTAGAGTCGCCTTGGGGCACTTGACAGTGTCAAGCACCTGCCCCTTGCCTCCTTGAGCATGCTGGGGTGGCTGGGCACCCAGCACTTCAGAGGCAGGGTAAGCAAGAACCGAGAAGGTGGATGGAAGGAAGTGCCTGGTGGCAGAGAGCTTCCTTGGGCAGTGGGCCCAGGCCTGGCCGTCTGGACTTCATTCTCTGACCAAAAAAAAAAAAAAAAAAAGTATACATTTTTCTCCCAAACACAAATATCATTCTGGATATTTTATTATTTTTTTGAATTGGTGATACATAGTACAAAATTCAAAAAAATACAAAAGGAGATACAGTGAAAAGTCTCCCAATCCTGTACCTGTCCACCCTGTCACCCTCCCCACAAACCACCATTGTTTCTAAGAATTTATCCTGCAGATATAATCCCATAAATTAATGTGAAATATGCACAAGAATATTCATTGCAGCATTTTTATAGCAAAAGACAGGAAACAATGGAAATGTCTGTCAGTGAGGGACTGATTAAATAAATTATGGTTTATCCATTCAGTAGAATAGTAGACGGCTATAAAATGGAATGAGGCAGCTCTACTTGCGAGCATAAAGCCAAAAAAAAAAAAAAAAAAAAAGAAGAAACCAGCAAAGTGCAGAACAGCATGCATTGTAGGCTATTTGTGTTTTAAACAAAGGAAATATGTATATATGCATGCAGTATCTCAAGGTTGGGCAGGAAGGTGAAGCTTGGAGTGTTGCAGAGGTGGTGGGAACAGCAGTTAAGGTATATTGTCAGCAGGATATATTTGGGGGATGGTAAGATGTTCTCTGAATGGTAAGGTATAAGGTGGAGTGGCAAGGATTAACAGACAACCACTTCTCTTTCCCCATTCTTTAGACAAATAGTGTGGTGTTACACGCTGTTATGTAGCCTCCCTTTTACCCTCGATTTGTTTTGGATATCTTTCTTAACAAGGCATTTAGAGATACCTTTTTTAAGGGTTTCATAGCAATTAATTGTTTCTAATCTTTTGCTATTACAAATGATGCAGTAATAACTTCTTACATATGTCATTTCATATCTACATCTGAAGATCAAGTTCCTAGAATTGGAATTACTGGATCAAAGAGTTAGTGCTTTTATAATTTTGAAGGACATTTCCATACCATCCTCTTCAATATGTACTTCTATCAGCTATTATGAGAGTGCCTATTTCCCCCAATATATATATATATATATATATATATGTGTGTGTGTGTGTGTGTGTGTGTGTATATACATTATTACTCCTCCATCCCCCAAACAAAAAGAAACAGTTCTCTAACAAATTGAAATATTACTGGTGATAATCCTAGCCCAGTTGTTTTATCATCTGGGGTTATTTTTTCTATCCTCTTAATTAGATTGGGCCACACATTATGACATGTAAAAAAGTTTCTGAAGGGCAGAATTTGTGGAAGAGAGAGAGAGAGTTCTAAACTGGAAGACTCAAAAAATAAACAAAGATTTCACAAATGAGAGCAGATAAAATGTTCACATTCTAACTTTTTTTTTTTAAAAGAAAACAATCCTCAGAGGCAAAAAGAATTATTATTAGTGGCAAAAATAAAAAGACACACATGCTAAAGAAGATTAGACACTAAAACTGGGAGCCAAAAGGCAGTGTAAATAAGTACAAAAGTGCACATAGGAAGTGTTGTAGTAAAGAGAATGAATTAAGAAAGGCATCAGATTGAACCAAAAGAAAAGCAGTGAAAGAATTTTAAAACACTGGAAGCAGAATTCAGAAACAAAAAGTAATGGAGAACTTCAAAATATAGAGACTTAGAAGATGAAAGGGTAGGCCAGGTGAGGTGGCTTACATCTTTAATCCCAACACTTTGGAAGGCTGAGGTAGGTGGGTCACCTGAGGTCAGGAGTTTGAGATCAGACTGGCCAACATGGCAAAACCCCAACTCTACTAAAAATACAAAAATTAGCCAGGCATGGTGGCAGGCACCTGTAATCCCAGCTACTGGGGAGGCTGAGACAGGAGAATTGCTTGAACCTGGGAGGTGGAGGTTGCAGTGAGCCAAGATTGCACCACTGCACTCTAGCCTAGGAGATAAGAGTGAAACTCTGTCTCAAAAAGAAAAAAAAAGGAAGAAAAGAAGATGAAAGGAAAACTGGAAGAAATGTAAAGACAGTAGGAGTGGTTTAATGGTGTCTCAAGTAATTCCTATAAAAAAATAATATTTTGCATAGAATAATACTTACAATGGTAGCTTCAGAGAGTTATACCTCCTATATGTCTGCATGCTCACTGAGTTACTTCTTTCCTTAATTGAAATTTCACAGAAAAAATCATTCCTTCTGAAGCAATCTTTCACAAAAGATTGTGGTGGTATCTACTGTTTACATCAGAAAAATTATGCTACTTTTGAGAAAACCCAGGGTTCT
This sequence comes from Sapajus apella, assembly GCF_009761245.1. NCBI lineage: Eukaryota > Metazoa > Chordata > Mammalia > Primates > Cebidae > Sapajus > Sapajus apella. The sequence continues at coordinate 7,812 of NW_022439927.1, forward strand.
CTGTTTTGGGGAGTGGGATGGGGAAAAAATCTCATCACAGCTGCCTGGAATGAGACAAAAAAATAAATTGTTTTCACCAAGGTTTCACACATGCTAATCCCATGATCAATTTAGTTGGTCTGTCTTTCTGTAGCAACATTGACTCTGAGTCATCTGCACAGAGTCTTGGCGTCATCAGTGTAACTAGGGTTGCTTGGATATGCCCTGTATGTCTTTAAGGTCCAAAGTTAGTGGGACAGGACAAACTCTATAGTTTAGGTTAGGGCACAAAAAGAGTCTAGAAACCAATCATTGGCATGCATGGGACACTAAGGAAATGTTTCTTTAGATGAATGTCTTCCTTCTCTACCACTCATTTCAAGATCCAGGATGCAGGGCATCTCTGGCCTACATACTTGGC
>NW_022439928.1:0-857 GCF_009761245.1 Sapajus apella
GTCTTGTTCTGCTTTTTATTTTTCCCATGATTAGTGATGTTAACCAGGTGTTAACAAGCACACTTGTTTTCAGTTTTATGTGTTCTTTGCAGAAAAGGTTATTCAGTTTCTTTTCCCAGCTGTGGTTTGGTAATTGCTTTCAGCTGTGGTTTGGTAATTGCTTTCTCTTTTCTGGTGTTTTCTGCTAGTTAGCAGTGTTGGTTATTTACACCTTTTCCAAAAAAATGCCTCCTCAGCTATGTTTTTTACAGACCTTTCTTATCATCCTTTGGATGTTTGTTTCTTTTCATTCATTGTTTTCATTCTTTCTTGCCCACAATCCATACAGTCTGTGCAGTTTAAGGTGTGTGCATTATTCTGATTTTCCATTACGTTGGTTACTGATGAAGTAAAGGAAATTCACTGGCATACCAGTTTGTTGTCAGTGAGTTTTGCTTGTCTGTTGTGTTCTTTTCTTTTCCCCATGTTTTTTTTTTGTTTTCCTTTTTGCAGACTATGAGCATAGATCCTGGTTGACCCAGGTATCTGCACACCATATGCATTCTTCTCAGAGAGTGATGGTTTCAAGTTTTGGGTGTAGGTCTTTCATTCACGTTGAGTGGATTATTGTGAGTTTCGCACAATAAGGAGCGTATTTTGTTATTTTGCCTAGGGAAATCCAGTTCTCAGAAGGTATTGGACAGACTTTCTCTTCCTATGGTGACTTTTGTGGTTCTTTTTAAACATGTGCTTACTCTGTATCAATTTGGGTTTGCTTCTGGGCACCCTCATTGTGTCCATTGGCCTGTGTTTCTCTGTTAATGCCTATCACAAATGCTTTGTGTAACAAAAGCTTTGGGAAGTAATTTAAAATAATT
>NW_022439928.1:867-4404 GCF_009761245.1 Sapajus apella
GACCTTTAGAAATAATCCCTTTGGTGTGCATTTAATGTGCATGTAATTCCACAGGGAAAGTCAGTCTTATTGCAGGCAGCCAGGAGGGCTTAACCCAGTCTCTGTCCCTAGTCAGCAGCAGCTCTGGCTGTTCTATGGGTACTTCGGTCCATCAGGGGAGGCTGCTGACCTCTGTGGATGGGCCAGCCCAATAGACCCGTCTCCTCTGCTACCTGAAGCTCATGGGGTCGTGATCACAAAGAGGATTCCTCTGTAAGAGTCACTGATGTTGCTGGGTCTAGTAGGCTTTTAGGGATCTCCTAGCCCCCAAACAGCCAAGCAACTCTGTCCTGGGTTGTGAGTGGCACAGCCACTATGCACACTGGTGCTTGGCTCCTGGCACACATGGCACTCACAGTAGCCAGTGCCCCCTCCAGGAGACCAGTTGGCAGGATCCTGTCTCCACACACAGAGGTAGCAGGCACACCCACACATCCTCTACTTCTCCCAGTGCCAGTTGCCTAGGGGGTTCATGGTGGGACCCAAGGGTCCAACCTGCAGGCTGCAACCTTTGTGTGAGGCAGAGCAAACCTTTGTGAGGGAGAGTGCAAACTTAGTGGGAGGCAGAGTGAACCTGCCAGAGGAGGACTGCTTGCCCGTTGGCCAAAATGGCCTTGAATGACAGGCACAGAACAAGGTACAAGTTCCCGTTACAGTGTCTGAGCCTGCCCAGTATCTGCTGCTGCACTTCTCCTGAAAGCTCCCAGCAGGTACCCGGTCTGGGCCACAGCTCACCCCACACTGAGAGGGTGGTAGCACAGCTGCCCGTGCAGGCCTCAGGGAGGAAAGGGAGAAACAGAGATGACAAAAACAAGACACAAGCAACGCAGCAGGAGCACACAAACACACACACAGGCACTCATCTGAGCAGGCCATCCTTTCACCCATGACCAGTAGTGCAGGCAGCCGAGAGCCGGGCAGGAGGCAGTGCCACTGTTTCCTGAGTTTAGGGCCTGGATTCAGGGCAGAACGTAGAGTTGAGGGCCACTGACCTCAGGACCTGCAGGTTTCAGGGAGGGGATGCTGTGAGAAGAGCTGGTCCAGGTCACAGCTAGGTATGTCTGACTTCAAGAAATTATTTCAAATCAAAGTACATTTATGGAACACTTCTGATGATGTAAAAAAGCACAGTTTTAGAAAATGTGAAAGCAGTCACCCAATATATCTTTATATTTTCATCCAAATTTAGATAGAAAGTTTTTCTAAAACTGGGATCAAGCTAGGTAGGGTGGCTCAGGCCAGTGATCCTAGCACTTTGGGAGCCTGAGGCAGGAGGATTGCTTGAGGTCAGGAATTGGAGACCAGCCTGGGCAACATGGTGAGACCCCTCATCTCTACCAAAACCACAGAACTTAGCCAGGTTTGGTGGCATACCCCTGTAGTCCCAGCTACTCAGGAGGCTGAGGTGGGAGTATTGCTTGAGCCTGGGAGGCTGAGGCTACAGTGGGCCAAGACTGCACTACTTCATTCCAGCCTGGGTGACACCCCATCTCAAAAAAAATTATTTACAATTTTAATAATTATTCTGAAGTTGCGTAAAAGAATACCCTCGTTCTTAGGAAATCATACTTTATGGTGATTATGTCTGTAGTTTACACTCAAATAATTAAAAAGACATGCAAACAGACAAAGTAAATGATATAAAATGGAAAAAAAATAGAACTTGGTGAGTCTTTGTTAAGAGTAGAAGTAGCATTCTTGGTGCTATTCTTGTAATGATGTTTGAAATTATATAAAAAGTTTAAGTTCCTAAAACTGGTTGTAGAACTATATGCTCATGGTGAGCATTTATTTTGTAAAATAGCTATTAAGACCAAAACTTTTTATCAGTTAAAAATCTGATCAAATAAAAGTAGGAATATATTATGGTATTTATGACATCAAATCATGGTAAAGGGGTGATAACTTTTGCAAGTTTGTCTCCAAGCACAGTACATTTTTGTGGATTTTTCAAGAATTCAGCTTTCTGTAATTCTTCTCTTCCTCTGCCTAAAGTAACGCAGTGTATCAAATAATTTTTAGTAATGGTTAGATTGGGCTAGATTCGCACGGCTTCCTCTTTAAAAATCATACCTTTAATTTGGGTAAGGAATTACCTTGGCTTCTTTGTTCCTGTGAAAGCAGCATATAAAAATGCCCCCTTAGTAACACACGACGGGCTTCTCCTGACAGTTATTTCTACTTATGCACAGTCGTCTTACTCTCTCAGCAACATCATTCTGAACTTCTTCCATGTCTCAGGTAGGAAATAGGAACCAATTCAAGATTGTTTAAAGAGTTACATGTCAGACCCAAAACTATAAAATTACTAGGGAAAACTCTTCAGGACATTGGTTTAGGCAAATAATTTATGGGTGAGATCTCAAAAGCACAGGCACCAAAACCAAAAGTAGATCAGTGGGATATAGCTTCTGCACAGCAAAAGAAACATCAACACAGTGAAGAGACAACCCCTGGAGTGGGAGAAAACATCTGCAAATTACTCATCTAACAGGGGACAAATATGTAGAGTCTGCAAGGAACTCAGACTCCTCAAAAGTTAACAACACAATCCCAGTAAAAATGGTCAAAGGACAGGAATAGAGATTTTTCAGAAGACATACAAATGGCTCACAGGTTATGAGAAAATACTCAACATCGTTGATTAGGGAAATGCCAATCAAAACCACAGTGACATATCATCTTACCTCAGAATAGGTATTATTAAAAAAACAAAAACGAACAGAAGCTGATGAGAATGCAGAGAACCAGAAGCCCTGTTACACTGTCAGTAGGAATGCAAATCAGTATAAGCACGATGGAAGCCAGTATGGCAAATTCTAAAACAATGAAAACTAGAACTACTGTGTGGTCCAGCAACCCACTGCTGGGTAGTTATTCAAAGGAAAGAGTTCGGTGTAACAAAGGGGTACCCGCACGCTCATGTTTATCACAGCACTATTCACAATAGCAAAGATATATATTCATCAATAGATGACTGGGTAAGCAAAACATGCCAAATATACAAAATAGAATACAATTTGGCCATAAAAATAAGGAAATCATGTCATTTTTCAGAAACATGGGTAGATCTGGAAGTCATCAAGTAAAATAAGCCAGGCACAGAAAGACAAATGCTTCAGGTTCTCACTCACATAAGGAGCTTAAAAACAAAAAACAAAACAAAACAAAAAAAACTTGGTCTCATGGACACAGAAAATACAATGGCAGATGCCAGAGGCGAGGAAGACTGAGTGTGTGGAAGGGAGAATGAAGAGAGGTTGGCCATTGGGTACAAACCTACAGTTAGAAGAAATAAGCGGTAATGTTTGACAGCAGACTATGGTGACTAAGCAATAATATTATGTATAAATATTCAAAGTCACCAGAATACACATTTTAGGCACGTAACAAGCAGTTGTGTATCAATAAAAGATTCTTTTTAGATGGAGAGTTTTTGCCCAAGCCTCCAGAGAGGGACTCCTTGGATGCTCATAGCACATCCTGTCCACCTGCATC
>NW_022439928.1:4414-8207 GCF_009761245.1 Sapajus apella
TTCAGGGAGTCTACTTCTTCCTGGTTTAGACTTGGGAGGGTAGATGTGTCCGGAAATGTATTTATTTCTTCTAGTTTATTAGCCTAGAGGTGTTTATAGTATTCTCGGATGGTAGTTTGTATTTCTGTGGGATCAGTGGTGACACCTTTTTGTTTTATCCCCCCTTTTTTATTGTATCTAGCTGCTGCTGCTTTTCTTCATTAGTCTGGCTAGCAGTCTATTAGGTCTACTTGGTCCGGAGCTGAGTTCAAGTCCTGAATATCCTTGCTGATTTTCTGTTTCACTGATCTAATATTGACAGTGGGGTGTTAAAGTCTCCCACTATTATTGTGTGGGAGTCCAAGTCTTTTTGTAGGTCTCTAAGAACTTGCCTTATGAATCTGGGTGCTTTTGTATTGGGTGCATATATATTTAGGATAATTAGCACTTTTTTTTTGCATCGATTTCTTTACCATTGGGTAAAGAGATTTGTCTCTTTTGAGCTTTGTTGCTTTAAGGTCTGTTTTATGAGAGGCTAGGATTCCAACTCCTGCTTTTTTGTTTTGTTTTCATTTGCTTGTTAAATATTCCTCCATCCCTTTATTTTCGGTCTGTGTGCGTCTTTGCACTTGAGATGGCTCTTCTGAATACAGCACACCAGTAAGTCTTGACTTTTTTTCAAATTTGCCAGTCTGTCTTTTAATTGGGGCGTTTAGCCTGTTTATAGTAAGGTTAATATTGTTATGTGTGCATTTGATTTGATCATTATGTTGCTAGCTGGTTATTTTGCCTGTTAGTTGATGCAGTTTCTTCATACTGTTGATGGTCTTTACAATGTGATACTTTTTATCAGTGGATGGTACCAGTTGTTCCTTTCCATGTTTAGTGCTTCCTTCAGGAGCTCTTGTAAGGCAGGCCTAGTGGTGACAGAAACGCTCCATTTGCTTGTCTATAAAGGATTTTATTTCTCCTTCTCTTATGAAGCTTGGTTTTGCTGCATATGAAATTCTGGGTTGAATATTCTTTTCTTTAAGAATGTTGAACATTGGCCCCACTCTCTTCTGGCTTGTAGGGTTTCTGCAGAGAGATTCATTGTCAGTCTGATGGGCTTCCCTTTGTGGGTAACCCCACCTTTCTCTTTGGCTGCGCTTACCATTTTTTCCTTCATTTCAGCCTTGGTGAATCTGATTATGTGTCTTGGGGTTGCTCTTCTCGAGAAGTATCTTTGTGGTATTCTCAGTATTTCCTAAATTTGAATGTTGGCCTGTCTTGCTTGGTTGGGAAAGTTCTCCTTGGTAATACCCTAAAGAGTGTTTTCCAGGTAGGTTTCATTCTCATCACTTTCATGTACACTAATCCAATGTAGATGTGGTCTTTTCACACAGTCCTGTATTTTTTGGAGGCTTTATTTTTTTTTTAATCCTTTTTTTCTAATGTTGTCTTTATACTTTACTTAAGTTGATCTTCATTCTCTGATATCCTTTCATCCGCTTGATCAATTCAATTATTGATACTTATGTATGCTTCACAAAGTTCTTGTGCTGTGTTTTTCAGCTCCGTCAGGTCATTTATGTTCTTCTTTGAACTAGTTATTTCAGTTAGTACTTCCTCTACCCCTTTTCAAGGTTCTTAGCTTCCTTGCATTGGTTTAGAACATGCTTCTTTAGCTCTGAGGAGTTTGTTGTTACCCACTTTCTGAAGCCTGTTTCAATTTGTCAAACTCATTCTCTGTCCAGTTTTGTTCCCTTGCAGGTGAGGAGTTGTGATCCTTTGGAGGAGAAGAGGCCTTCTGGTTTTTGGAATTCTCAGCCTTTTTGTGCTGGTTTCTCCCCATCTTCATAGATTGATCTGCATTTGGACTTTGATGTTGAACCCTTTGGATAGGGTTTCTGTGTGGACATCCTTTTTGTTGATGTTGATGCTCTTTTTTTCTGTTTGTTAGTTTTCCTTCTAAGAGTCAGGCCCTTCTGCTGCAGGTTTGCTGGAGTTTTCTGGCTGTCCACTTCAGATACTGTTAGCCTGGGTATCGCCAGTGGAGCTGCAGAACAGCAAAGATTGCTGTCTGTTTTTTTTTTTGGCTGGTAGCTTTGTTTCAGAGGGGCACCCACCAGATGCCTGCTGGAGCTCTTCTGTATGAGGTGTCTGTCGACCCCTGCTGGGAAGGGTCTCCCTGTCAGGAGGCACAGGGATCAGGGACCCTCTTGAGGAGGCAGTCCGTCCCTTAGCAGAACTGGAGCACTGTGCTGGGAGAACCATTGCTCTCTTCAGAGCCAGCAGGCAGAATAGTTTAGGTCTGCTGAAGCTTCACCCACAGCTGCCCATTCCCCCAGCTGCTCTGTCCCAAGGAGATGAGGGTTTTATTTGTAAGTCCCTGACTGGGGCTACTGGCATTTTTTCAGAGATGTCCTGCCCAGAGAGGAGAAATTCAGAGGCAGTCTGGCTACAGTGGCCTTGCTGAGCTGTGGAGGGCCCTACCCAGTTGGAACTTCCCTGTGGCTCTGTTTACACTGCAAGGGGAAAACCACCTACTCAAGCCTCAGTAATGTCTGATGCCTCTCCCCCAATCAAGATCGAGCACCCCAGGTTGATTTCAGACTGCTGTGCTGACAGCAAAAATTTCAAGCCAGTGGATCTTAGCTTGCTAGGCTCCACTGGGGTGGGGTCCCCTGAGCTTGATCACTTGGTTGCATGGCTTCAGCCCCTTTTCCAGGGGAGTGAATGGTTCTGTCTTGCTGGTGTTCCAGGCACCACTGGGGTATGAACTCCTATGGCTAGCTTGATGTGTGGGAAAATGGACACCCTGATTTTTGCTTGAAACCCAGGGACCTGGTGGCATAGGCACCCAAGGGAATCTCCTGGTCTGTGGATTGCAAAGACTGTGGGAAAAGCACAGTATCTGGGCCAGAGTGCACTGTTTCTCATGAAACAGTCCCTCATGGCTTCCCTTGACTAGGGGAGGGAATACCCCGACCCCTTGCATTTTTTGGGTGAGGCAACACCCTCACCCTGCTTCGGCTTACCCTCTATGGGCTGCACCCACTTTCTAACCAGTACCAATAAGATGAGCCTGGAACCTCAGTTGGAAATGCAGAAATAACCCACCTTCTGCATTGATCTCGCTTGGAGCTGCAGACTGGAGCAATTCTTATTTGGCCGTCTTGGTAAGTCGGGAAATTTTATATACATATATATATTTATAAATTTATTTAGATATAATTACGTGTAAGTTAGAAATATATAAATATATGACATAAATATACATATGTATGTTAGAAATGTATGTTTATATATTATATTTCTAACATATATTTGTGTGTGTCTGTGTATGTAAAAGTCCTTTTTCTCTTTGGATCTTGTTTTTTGAGAAATATTTGTTTTTGTTCTCAGTCAACTAAATGCTATCTCTCCATTTTACTTATCTGTCCCTTTTTTCTCTTGCCGCCTTTGATTCCCACATGAAAGATGTAAAGTAATTTCTGATGCCTGGTGATATGTTAAAACAGAAAAGCCACCAGACTTCTTTTTGGGAGGAGACACTCGTTTTGTTTATCAGATCCCAAGATTTGTAAACACACAAGTTTTTTTTACAGATCTTAAACTGCTCACTTTGTTAAATGAATTACTGGATCTTAATGGCTTTCGAGGGTTTCAAAAATGGCTTTGCACACTGAGAAAGTTTTGACCTCGGTGTGTGTAATAACTAGGTAGGAGATATATTTTTAGGGCTGGCTATTGGAAGAGATATTTGTATGCTTTTGGCCACCTGGAAGATATGGAAATATTCCAGTCCCCCACTGAATAGTGAGACTGCCAT
>NW_022439929.1:0-8204 GCF_009761245.1 Sapajus apella
GACTGGAGGGGAGGAAGCAGACTGCTTATGAAAGAAAGAAGTAATCAAAGGCCCAAGAAGGAAGTTTGTCTAGAAAAGTAAGGACTAACACAAGAGGAGGAAATAAAGGAAGGGGTGAAATTAACTATGTAAACCTCTCTGAAAGCTTTCCCCAAACATTTGGAAGCCTCGCTCACCAGCACACTTTCCTCCCTTGAGTTTGCACCCCCTTTTCCATCTTTTTCCCTCATATCTCCTCTGCATCCTGTCCCTCTTTTCCTGTTACCTGTTCCAAAAAGATCATTTCCACCAGTTTGTGGTTCTTTTCCAGCACGGCTAAACGTGCTCAGACCTGATAAAAGTCTGTCCCTTCTCCGCCCTGTGGGGAAAAAGGAGGTTCTGGTTTTTCTGTAGTTGCTGCTGTTCTGTCTGTGAGGGCTGAGATTAGAAGGCCAGATGGATGTAGAAAATAAAAGACCTTACGAATCAACAGGAAGTTAAAAACAAAAAAAAAAAAAGAAAGAAAATATTTGGGAAGGTAAAACTCTTCATGGAGCTTAAAGGTTTGAGGTTTAGCGATTCTGAAATGGTCTGTCTGGTGGGTAGAGGTGGGGTGGGCAGGGTAAAGGAAACTAGGGATGGCTGGAAAGCTAGGAATCATGGGGCTGAATACTACGAGAAATCAGTTTGGGAGATGGAATGAATCAGGAGCATAATACTTGCATATTCCTGGGATACTCGATCTGCAATCTCATTGGTCTCATGCAGGAATCGAGCTTTTGCTACTTGGCCCAAAGCAGAAAAGCACCTACAGCATGGAAGCAAAGACATTAATATTATTACAGAATCGTCATTAATTCATTGGTTCAGCAAATACAAATTGATGTGCATCTATGATGTGCCAGGCAGTGTGCTTGTCACTGGAGAAACATAGGAGAAAAGGGATGTTGAGGGCTTTGCTCTCAAAGAACGTGCATTCTAGTGGAGACAAGTAATTAGTAAAAGTGGAGATAATAAAAAATAAAATCATGTAATATTATAGATCAAGCATGTTCAACCCATGGCCCGAGGTGGCTTTGAATGTGGCCCAACACAAATTCCTAAACCTCATGAGATTTTTTTTTATTCTTTCTTTTCCTTTTTTTAAGCTCATCAGCTATCATTAGTGTTAGTGTATTTTATGTGTGGCCCAAGATGATAATTCTTCCAATGTGGGCCAGGGAAGCCAAAAGATTGGACGCCCCTGTTATAGTGACTGATCCGGCTCCTTATTTGGTAGTTGGAGAAGGTCTCTCTGATGAACTGACATTTGAGCTGAGATCTGAATACAAGAAAAAGCCAGTCGTGGCAGGATGGGGAAAAGTCATTCCTGAGAGGGAACAGCTAGTGTAAAGGCCCTATTATAGCAGCTATGAGCTTGGCACGCTCACAGATCCTGAAGGAGGCCAGTGTGGTTGGAGACTAATGGGCAAGTAGGGGACTGGCATGAGAAGGAAGCAAAGGCCAAAAACCTTCAGGGCTAAGGCCACACAAGGAGTTTGGATTTTATACCAAGTAAAAGAGTAAGCTAGTGGAAGGTTCCAGTCATGAAAAAGACACAATCTATGTTTAAAAAAATTACCTCAGCTGCTCTGAAATGAGCAGATAGTAGGGGTACAAGAAACAGTATCAGTAAGACTAATAGGCTGTGCAATATTGCAGGTGGGCGAGGGCAGTGGTCTGCACTAGGATGGAGACATCAGGATGTTTTGAAGAGAGTTCTACACCTCACCTCTCCGCAATGTGTAGTTGCCTTGCCTCTAGCGCCAGTGACTCAAGGCTTTCCACATTGCCTCTGTTTCTGGGGTCATTTCCAGAGTCTCTAAGAAGGCTGTTGCCCTGGAAAGGGAAGGAAGCAAAGCAAAAGGAATGAGGGATGAGTCAGGAAGACGCAGCAGAAGACTGATGATGGGGCAAGGGAAGGGGGAAGGGCCATGTTTGTCTCATCTCCTCCCAGGATCACTGGATCCTTAACAGTTTTGGCCAGTTTTACACCCCACCCCAGGTCCTCCCCTCTCAGAACCAGACTCTCCCACTACCTCACTGGTTATAGTCCAGCCTCTCACCGGGTGTAATTGCCATCATCAATGGCTGTTCCAAACTCGATGAGGCCTTCATCCAGTGTGTAGGCAACAGTAGTCACACCTTCCATCACCATCACCTCGGTCTTTCCCCCGCCCCGCTCCAGACCTATAACATCACCTGTAAAAGTTCATCCCCCACCCCACCCCAATTTCAGGTTAGTTTCCACTGAATCAATTGTAGAACAGACCCACCCTCATCCAACCCAGTGCTCAAGAGTCACAGCAGACCTGATTTTCCTAACATTTTAGTCTCTCTCAAGCATAAAAAAAATACTTTATTTGTAGCAATATCCTTGGGTTAAAGTATAGTCCTAACCGTGACAGCACCAATTCCTAGAGGTACAAAGTGTGGCATCCACTTCTGCTTCCAGCAGTACCATAAGAGTAGATATTCTTAAGGGTTCTCTTGTTAAAATACAACTTGAACCTGGACATGCTTTTTAATGCATTGCTTGGGCTTACTTGAAGAAATCACTAAGAATGTTCCCTACCCATATCCTACCCTTCTCTCTCAAAAAAAGACAGAAAAAAAAAAGGTCAATAAGCGAAATCCTGAGCAAGAAAAACAGGAAAGTGAGCAAATGGGAAAGGTACAGTTGTCCTGAACACAAACGGAGTGTCAGGAGAATAAACCCCAGGCCCTCCAGCAGGATGGGGAGGCCGAATTTGAGAATCCTTAACTAAACCTGGGACCCACTCTTTAGTAAAGGCAACAAAAGTAACGGTCACAGATCATTAATATGCCTGATTCCTGCAGAAGCAAGACTAGATCAGCACTGGAGGAGATCATATCCATCTTAGGCCCTCAGGATTCCAAAAGAATACATTCAAAGTAACTTGAGCTCACAATAAAAAAAAAAATACAAGGAAACAAACCACTAGGAAAGGATAAGTAATAACTATAAACAACAATTTTAGACCTTCAAGAATCTCTGATATTAAAAATAACAGTTAAAGGCTGGGCTTGGTGGCTCATACCTATAATCCCAGCACTTTGCGAGACCAAGGTGGGAGGATCACCCGAGCTCAGGAGTTCAAGACCAGCCTGGGCAACAAAACGAGACCTCATCTCTACTGAAGAAAAAAAAAAAAAAAAAGGGAATTAGCCAGGTGTGGTTGCATGTACTGGTATTCCCAGCTGCTCAGGAGGCTGAGGTGAGAGGATCATTTGAGCCCAGGAGTTTGAGCCTGCAGTGAGCTGTGATCATGCCACTGCACAGCCTGGATGACAGAGTGAGACCCTGTTTTTTGTTTTGTTTTGTTTTAAAAAGCCTAGTTATGGAATGTAAAATGATTATTTATGAAATACCTAAATATCTTAAAAGATGAAATGAAAAATTAAGCAACGAATAAGAAATTATCCATATGGCCTGACAGACTGGAGAAATCAAATAAAGAAAAATTTAATGTTTGAGGTAAAAAACTCAATGAACAATTTAAATAGCAGATTAGACAATGATGAAAAGCAAATCAATGAATCAAAACAGATCTAAAGAAATTACCCAGAGGCCAGATGCAGTGGCTCATGGCTGTAATCCCAGTACTTTGGGAGGCTGAGGCGGGAAGATTGCTTGAGCCCAGGAGTTTTGGACCAGCCTGGGAAACATACTGAGAATATATATTTACAGAAAATTGGGCTGGATAAAAAAGCTGGGCGTGGTATCATACACCTGTAGTCCCAGATACTCGGGAGGCTGAGATAGGAGGATCGCTTGAGCCCGGGAGGTCGAGGCTACAGTGAGCTAAGATCACACCACTGCATTCCAGCATGGGACAACAGAGTGAGACCCTGTCTCCAAAAAAAAGAAAAAAATAATTATCCAGAATAGAGCATGGGGCAGGAAGAAAGAAAGTATGAAAGAGAAGTTAAAAATGTAAAACAAGAAATCTAACATTTGCCTAACTAGAGTTCTGATGAAGAGCCTAGAGAATGGCTGAGGAGAAGCAATGTTCAGAGATAATGACTAAGAAACTTCCAGGAGTGATGAAAATATGTGTATTCATAAACACAGGAGCACAATCTATACTAAGCAGTATAAATGTGAAAATTTTATATCTAGACGCATCGTAGTGAAACTTCAAAACACCTGAGAAAAACAGAATTTTTTTTTTTCTGAGACAGGGTCTCAGTCTTTCACTCAGGCTGGAGCGCAGTGGTACAACTTTGACTCACTGCAACCTCTGCCTCCCATGTTCAAGTGATTCTCATGCCTCAGCCTCCTGAGTAGGTGGGATTACAGATGCGTGCCACCACACTTGGCTAATTTTTGTCATTTTTAGTAGAGACAGGGTTTCTTCATGTTGGCCAGGCTGGTCTCAAACTCCTAGCCTCAAGTGATCCACCTGTATCAGCCTTCCAAAGTGCTGGAATTACAGGCATAAGCCACTGTGCCCAGGCCTAAAAAAGAAGACTTTAAAAGAAACCAAAGAAAAAAAACAGATCAGCTGTACAGAAATGGCTGCTGTTAAATTTCTCACAACAGCAATGGAAGTCAATTAATGAGACAACATTTAACATTTACAAATTAAGAAAAATTAACTGTCAATCTAGAACTGGGTACTGAGTCCAAGCATCTTTTTAGAATAAAGGCTAAATAAAAACATTTTCAGATAATCAAAAACTGAGAATTTACCATCTTTCACTGAAGAAACTTCTAAATAAGTCTGGGTGCGGTGGCTCACGTCTGTACTCCCAGCACTTTGGGAGACTAAGTGGGGGAGGATCACTTGAGGTCAGGAGTTTGAGACCAGCCTGACCAACATGATGAAACCCATCTCTATTAAAAGTACAAAAATTAGCCAGGGGTGGTGGCACATGCCTGTAATCCCTACTACTTGGGAGGCTGAGGTGGGAGAACCACTTTAACCTAGGAGGTAGAGGTTGCAATGAGCCGAGATCGTGCCACTGCACTCCAGCCTGGGCAACAGAGCAAGACCCTGTCTCAAAAAACAGAAACAAAAAACTTCTCAGTAATATTCTCCAAGAATAGGAAAAGTCATTCCAGAGGGAAGATTGGCATTGCAAAAAGAAAAGGTAAACAAAGGAACTGGTACCATGATGGTAAATTGAAATGAAATCTGTCTTATAACCAGGCAGGGCTCAATGGCTCATGCCTGTAATCCCAGCACTATGGGAGGCCAAGGCAGGCGGATCACCTAAGGTCAGGTGTTCAAGACCAGCCTGGCCAACATGGCAAAACCCTGTCTCTAATAAAAATACAAAAATTGGTCAGGCATAATGGTGGGCACCTGTAACACCAGCTACTTGGGAGGCTGAGGCAGGAAAATCCCTTGAACCTGGAAGGCAGAGGTTGCAGTGAGCCTAGATCACGCCACTGCACCCCGGCCTTGGTGACAGAGAGACTCCGTCTCAAATAAAATAAAATAATCATGCCTAACTTTGGGGACAAAGGATTAGAACCAAAATACTGGTAAACAATGATACAGGGAAAGAGATGAAAGTTAAAGTCTTGCACGTGCACATGAATGTTCATTGCAGCACTGTTTACGATAGCAAAGACCTGGAACCAACCCAAATGCCCATCGACGATAGACTGGATAGGGAAAATGTGGCACATATACACCATGGAATATTATGCAGCCATCAAAAACGATGAGTTTGGGTCCTTTGTAGGGACATGGATGAACCTGGAAACCATCATTCTCAGCAAACTGACAGAAGAGCAGAAGATCAAACACCGCATGTTCTCACTCATAGGCGGTGTTGAACAATGAGAACACATGGACACAGGGAGGGGAGCACTATGCGCTGGGGTCAGTTGGGGGGAAATAGGGGAGGGACGGAGGGGGGTGGGGAGTAGGGGAGAGATAGCAAGGGGAGAGATGCCGGATGTAGGTGATGGGGAGGAAGGCAGCAAATCACACTGCCACATGTGTACCTATGCAACAATCTTGCATGTTCTTCACATGTACCCCAAAACCTAAAATGCAATAAAATAAATAAATGGGGAAAAAAAAAAAAAAGAAAGTTAAAGTCTTGGCTGGGTGTAGTGGCTCACGTCTGTAATGCCAGCACTTTGGGAGGCTGAGGTGGGGGGATCACAAAGTCAGGGGTTCGAGACCAGCCTGGCCAACATGGTGAAACCCTGTCTCTACTTAAAAATACAAAAATTAGCCGGGTGTGGTGGCGTGTACGTGTAATTCCAGCTATTCAGGAGGCTGAGGGAGAAGAATTGCTTGAACCCAGGAGGCGGAGGTTGCGGTGAGCCAACAGCGCGCCATTGCACTCCAGCCTGGGTGACAGAGCGAGACTCCATCTCAAAAACAAACAAACAAAAAAAAAAATCTGCAATGCAAATAACCACCAAAGTCTATACAAGCATATGCAAAGAACTCCTTCAAATCAATAAGGAAGACACACTCTGATTTTAAAAATGGGTAAGAGATAGGAACTAGCAATATAAATGTTCAATGAATATTACATATGAAATTAATATAATGAGATACAATTTTATGTATATCATGTTTAAGCCAAATTATGAACTCAGGCAATTTCAAGTATTACAGAGGATGTCAGACAATAGAAACTCTAACTGCTGGTGGGAATATAAATTGGTATAACTTCTTTGGAGAAAAATGTTTTGGAAATATTTAGTGAAGTTGAAGACACAGCTCCTCTATGATTTAGCATTTCCATTCTAGATATGGAGCTTGGAGAACTGAATCACTGTAAGAGTGAAAAATCAGCAACTTAAATGCCCATCAATAAGAGATAAGATATAAAATGATTCAAGGTAAATATAACAAAATGTCAGGATTTGACAGAACTGGGTATGGATAAACAAGTGTTACTATCATTTTTTTAAAAATTGATTTTAAGTCGAAAGCTTCATAAATTTGTGTGTCATTCTTGCACAGGGCCATGCTAATCTTCTCTTTATCATTCCAATTTTAATATATGTGCTGCCAAAGCGAACAAAATATCACTATTATTAATAGCTAACACTTATTAAGTGCTTACTATATTCCAGGCATAAGAAGTGTATGCCATAAGAAGTAGGCACTATTTTTATCCCTACTTTGTAGATGAGGAAATTGGGACATAGAAAGATGAAGTAACTTCCTAGGATCACACAGGTAGAGAAGTGGGATGGTATGACTCCAGAGCCCTATTCTTTTATTTTTAACAGAGACAAGGTCTCACCATGTTGCCTAGACTGGTCTCAAACTCCTGAGCTCAAGCAATCTGCCCGCCTCAGCCTCCCGAAGCGCTGGGATTACAGGCATGAGCCACTGTGCCTGGCTCAGAGCCCCATTTTCAACAGCTACATTGTATAGGTAATGCTATTCTTCATATTATTTTTATGCTTGAAACATTTCACAATACAAATATTAACATATAAGATTTATAAATGTGAATATTTGTGAAATGCAAATAAAGTTACTATCATTATTAGTTACTAATGATAAACCATACAAAAAATAAGACCTCTTCCAGTTCTAACAGTCAATGATTCTATGAACTCTAAACAGGAAAATTCATAAATTTAATGTGACTTCTCTACTGCTCACAATTTGCTAACCCTAAGATATATGTCTAGAGAACATGAATAATTATATAGAGATTTGGGTTTTTTTTGTTGCTTTCTTTTTGTTTTAAGAGACAGGGCCTTACTCCATCATCTAGGCTGGAGTGCAGTGGCACAATCATAGCTCACTGCAGCCTTGAACTACTGGGCTCAAATGATCCTCCTGCCTTGCCCTTTCAAAGTGCTGGGATTACAAGCACGAGCAATTGCGCCTGGCCTACACCTTTGTGTTTATATCTAGATATCTAGGTACAGATGTACACATATCAACTTAAACATTTCATATATACACTGTATGTGTGGGGTTACTATTTACCTGATGCTTCTCAGATTCCTGCATTCCCAGCTGAACACAATCCTGTGGTATAAAAGTGTGATATAAACATCTATTTTGTTATTAAAATTATGAGAGAGTCTCACTCACCTATAGCAACAGTCTTAATACCAACAAAATAAGTCAATTTCTTATGATCTTCTGTTCCTTGCTGACGCTGCTCCATGATACGAACACTGAAACATGAAGGGTGAGGTAAGGCAAAATGGGCTTAGGTAG
>NW_022439930.1:0-414 GCF_009761245.1 Sapajus apella
GAGCAAAAAAAAGCAGGAGTTGCAATTCTCATCTCTGATAAATTAGACTTTAAAGCAACAAAGATCATAAGAGACAAAGAGGGACATTACATAATGGTAAAAGGATCAATGCAACAAGAAGAGCTAACGATCCTAAATATATACGCACCCAATACAGGAGCACCCAGATACATAAGGCAAGTTCTTAATGACTTACAAAGGGACTTAGACTCCCACACAATAATAGTGGGAGACTTTAACACCCCATTGTCAACATTAGACAGATCAACCAGACAGAAACTTAACAAGGATATCCAGGACTTGAACTCAGACCTGGACCAAGCAAACCTAATAGACATTTACAGAACTCTCCACCCCAAATCCACAGAATATACATTCTTCTCAGCACCACATCACACCTACTCTAAAATTGAC
>NW_022439930.1:514-8197 GCF_009761245.1 Sapajus apella
AACTTGCTCTTGAATGTTGACTGGATAAACAATGAAATGAAGGCAGAAATAAAGATGTTCTTTGAAACCAACGAGAATGAAGACACAACATACCAAAATCTCTGGGACACATTTAAAGCAGTATCTAGAGGAAAATATATAGCAATAAGTGCCCACATGAGAAGCAAGGAGAGATCAAAAATTGACACCCTATCGTCAAAACTGAAAGAGCTAGAGGATCAAGATCAAAAAAACTCAAAGTCTAGCAGAAGACAAGAAATAGCTAAGATCAGAGCAGAACTGAAGGAGATAGAGACACAAAAAACCCTTCAAAAAATCAATAAATCCAGGAGCTGTTTTTTTGAAAAGATCAACAAAATAGACAGACCACTAGCCAGATTAATAAAAAAGAAAAGAGAGAATAACCAAATTGATGCAATAAAAAACGATCAAGGGGATATCACCACAGATTCCACAGAAATTCAAACCATCATCAGAGATTATTACAAACAACTCTATGCACACAAACTAATAAACCTGGAAGAAATGGATAAATTCCTGGACACTTGCCTCCTGCCAAGCCTAAACCAGGAAGAAGCCGAAACCCTGAACAGACCCATAACAAGGTCTGAAGTTGAGGCAGCAATTAAGAGCTTACCACCCAAAAAAAGCCCAGGTCCAGATGGGTTCACAGCTGAATTCTACCAGACATACAAAGAGGCGCTGGTACCATTTCTTCTGAAACTATTCCAAACAATACAAAAAGAGGGAATTCTTCCCAAATCTTTTATGAGACCAACATCATCCTGATTCCAAAACCCGGCAGAGACTCAACAAGAAAAGAAAACTTCAGGCCAATATCCATGATGAACATAGATGCAAAAATCTTCAATAAAATACTGACAGCCGATTGCAACAGCACATCAAAAAGCTTATCCACCATGATCAAGTAGGCTTCATCCCGGGGATGCAAGGCTGGTTCATCATACGCAAGTCTATAAACGTAATTCACCACATAAACAGAACCAAAGACAAAAACCACATGATTATCTCAATTGATGCAGGGAAGGCCTTTGACAAAATTCAACAGCCCTTTATGCTAAAAACACTCAGTAAGCTAGGTATCAGTGGAACGTATCTCAAAATAATAAAAGCTATTTATGACAAACCAACAGCCAATATCATACTGAATGGGCAAAAACTGGAAGCATTCCCCTTGAAATGTGGCACCAGACAAGGATGCCCGCTCTCATCACTGCTATTCAATATAGTATTAGAAGTTCTAGCCAGAGCAATCAGGCAAGAAAAAGAAATAAAGGGCATTCAAATAGGAAAGGAATAAGTCAAATTGTCTCTATTTGCAGACGACATGATTGTATATCTAGAAGACCCCATCGTCTCAGCCCCAAACCCCCTGAAACTCATAAGCAAGTTCAGCAAAGTCTCAGGATACAAAATCAATGTGCAAAAATCACATGCATTCCTAAACACCAGTAACAGACTTAAAGAGAGCCAAATCAAGAACAAACTTCCATTCACAATTGCCACAAAGAGAATAAAATACCTAGGAATACAACTAACAAGGAATGTAAAGGACCTCTTCAAGGAGAACTACAAGCCACTGCTCAACGAAATAAGAGAGGACACAAACAGATGGAGAAACATTCCATGTTCATGGTTAGGAAGAATCAATATCGTGAAAATGGCCATACTGCCCAAAGTAATTTACAGATTCAATGCTATCCCCATCAAGCTACCAATGACCTTCTTTGCAGAACTGGAAAAAACCACCTTAAACTTCATATGGAACCAAAAGAGAGCCCGCATAGCCAAGTCAATTCTAAGCAAAAAGAACAAAGCGGGGGGCATCACACTACCAGACTTCAAACTATACCACAAGGCTACAGTAATCAAAACAGCATGGTACTGGTACCAAAACAGAGATATAGACCAATGGAACAGAACAGAGGTCTCGGAGGCAACACAACATATCTACAACCATCTGATCTTTGACAAACCAGACAAAAACAAGCAATGGGGAAAGGATTCCCTGTTCAATAAATGGTGTTGGGAAAGCTGGCTAGCCATGTGCAGAAAGCAGAAACTGGACCCCTTCCTGACACCTTACACGAAAATTAACTCCAGATGGATTAAAGACTTAAACATAAGACCTAACACCATAAAAACCCTAGAAGAAAATCTAGGCAAAACCATTCAGGACGTAGGTGTAGGCAAGGACTTCATGACCAAAACGCCAAACGCATTGACAACAAAAGCCAAAATAGACAAATGGGACCTAATCAAACTCCACAGCTTCTGCACAGCAAAAGAAACAATCATTAGAGTGAATCGGCAACCAACAGATTGGGAAAAAATTTTTGCTGTTTACCCATCTGACACAGGGTTGATATCCAAAATTTACAAAGAACTAAAGCAGATTTACAAGAAAAAAACTAACAAGCCCATTCAAAAGTGGGCAAAGGATATGAACAGACACTTCTCAAAAGAAGACATACGTGAGGCCAACAAACATATGAAAAAATGCTCATCATCACTGGTCATCAGAGAAATGCAAATCAAAACTACACTGAGATACCATCTCACGCCGGTTAGAATGGCGATCATTAAAAAATCTGGAGACAACAGATGCTGGAGAGGATGTGGAGAAATAGGAACACTTTTGCACTGTTGGTGGGAGTGTAAATTAGTCCAACCATTGTGGAAGACAGTGTGGCGATTCCTCAAGGACCTAGAAATAGAAATTCCATTTGACCCAGCAATCCCATTACTGGGTATATATCCAAAGGATTACAAATCGTTCTACTATAAGGACACGTGCACACGAATGTTCATTGCAGCACTGTTTACAATAGCAAAGACCTGGAACCAACCCAAATGCCCTTCGACGATAGACTGGATAGGGAAAATGTGGCACATATACACCATGGAATATTACGCAGCCATCAGAAACGATGAGTTTGGGTCCTTTGTAGGGACATGGATGAACCTGGAAACCATCATTCTCAGCAAACTGACAGAAGAGCAGAAGATCAAACACCACATGTTCTCACTCATAGGCGGGTGTTGAACAATGGGAACACATGGACACAGGGAGGGGAGCACTACACACTGGGGTCAGTTGGGGGAAAATAGGGGAGGGAGGGTGGGGGGTGGGAAGCTGGGGAGAGATAGCAAGGTGAGAAATGCCAGATGTAGGTGATGGGTAGGAAGGCAGCAAATCACACTGCCACGTGTGTTCCTATGCAACAATTTTGCATGTTCTTCACATGTACCCGAAAATGTAAAATGCAATAAAATAAATAAATGGGAAAAAAAAAGAAAGTGTTTCTCAACTGCTCCATTCACACATCTGTTTAACTCTGTGAGTTGAATATACACTTTGACAATCGTTTTGCTACATAGCCCCGTTTTTGTTTTAGAGCCAGATATTTCTCATTACTTCCTATACTCCCATGGACTCAGGAATATCCAAACGCAGCTTTTAGAAGAAAAGCGTTTCTAACTCGCCGAATCTAAACATAGATGCAACTTCCTAAGGCGAACGAACACACAGCAGAGAACTTTAAAACAGACGTTCCTCCTGTGGTTTAGACGCTATCTTACCGCTAATTCTTATGAGCCTGTATACGGCTGGAAATATCTCTTTCCAGATTCTCCAAAGAAAGGGTTTCTGAACTGCTACGTTCACACATCTCTTTAACACTCTAAGTTGAACATACTCCTTGACAATCGGTCTGCTACATGGCTCCGTTTTTGTTTTAGAGCCAGATATTTCTCATTGCATCCTATACTCCTATTGAATCAGGAATATCCAAACGCAGCTTTTAGAGGAAACGTGTTTCTAACTCGCTGAATCTAATCATAGATGCATCTCCCTAAGTTGAATGAACACACAGCAGAGAAGTTTGAAGCAAACGTTTCTCCTTTGGTTTAGATTCGATCATACCGCTAATTCTTAAGAGGTTGTTTATGGCTGGAAATATATGTTTCCAGGTTCTCCAAAGAACGGGTTTCTCAACTGCTACATTCACACATCTGTTTACCTCTGTAAGTTGAATATACACCTTGACAATCATTCTGCTATATAGCTCCGTTTTTGTTTTAGAGCCAGAAATTTCTCATTACATCCTATACTCCTATTCACTCAGGAATATCCAAACGCAGCTTTTAGAAGAAACGTGTTTCTAACTCGCTGAGTCAAATCATAGATGCAACATCATAAGGTGAATGAAGACACAGCCGAGAAGTTTGAAACAGACGTTTCTCCTGTGGTTTAGATTCGATCTGTCCACTTATGCTTAAGAGCCTGTATATGGCTTTAAATCATTCTTTCCAAACTCTCCAAAGAAAGGGTTTCTCAACTGCTCCATTCACAGATCTGTTTAACCCTGTAAGTTGAATATACACTTTGACAATCATTCTGCTACGTAGCCCTGTTTTTGTTTTAGAACCAGATATTTCTCATTACTTCCTATACTCCCATGGACTCAAGTATATACAAAGGCAGCTTTTAGAAAAAAAGTGTTTCTAACTCGCTGAATCTAAACATAGATGCAACTTCCTAAGGTGAAAGAACACACAGCAGAGGAGCTTAAAGCAGACGTTTCTCCTGTAGTTTGGACACGATCTTTGCTCTAATTCTTATGTGCCTCTATATGGCTGGAAGTATCTCTTTCCAGATTCTCCAAAGAAAGGGTTTCTGAACTGCTACATTCTCACATCTGTTTAACTCTCTAAGTTGAATATACGCCTTGACAATCATTCTGCTATATAGCTCCGTTTTTGTTTTAGGGCCAGATATTACTCATTACATCCTATACTCCCTTTCACTCAGGAATATCCAAACACAGCTTTTAGAAGAAACGTGTTTCTAACCAGCTAAATCTAAACATAGATGCAACTTCCTAAAGTGAACGAACACACAGCAGAGAAGATTGAAACAGACGTTTCTCCTGTGGTTTACATTCGATCATACCGCTAATTCTTAGGAGCCTGTATAGGGCTGGAAACATCTCTTTCCAAACTCTCAAAGAAAGTGTTTCTCAATAGGTGGGATATCCAAGATGGCCTTTTCGGAACAGCTCAGGATTGCAGGTCCCAGTGAAAGCGCAGAGGGTGAGTGGACGCCGCGTTTTTATTGCCCACAGACTAGGAAATTCCCGGGCAGAGGTGCTCCAAGCTCGCCAGCGCGGCTGTTGTGGCCGGCGCTGCTGCTCTACCCCGCGTGGCTGCTTTGTCGGCGCCCCGGAGCCGCGGTTCTCCGTACAAAATACACCGGTCCGGGTGCCCTTTTGGCTGGCGATTGGAGCCACAGGAAGTCGCCCATATACTGGTTCAAAAAGGGGACTGAGCAGAGAACCAGGACAGTAAATTCCAGGGCAAAAAAAAACAAAGAAAAAAAGGCGCCACAAACCTCAGTGCCGCTGTTTAAGCCAGTGCAGTGAGTGGCCGCAGGGGAAAACAAACAGACCCCGGCGCCTCTTCAACAGGCGACTGGAACACCAACTTTAAAATGGCTCTGAGGCAGGGAGCCAGGCGATCAGGCTCGGCTAGCCCCACCCCCACAAAAGAACAGCAACCAGAAACTCTGGATTGAGAATTTCACAGCAAGCGCAGCTGAACCCGGGACAGTCCAGCTCTGTGGGGGAGGGGCGTCCGCCATTACCGAGGCAGGCCGCCGTTGCCAAGGCAACCCGCCATTGCTGAGGCAGCCCGCCGTTGCCAAGGCAACACGCCACAGCAGAGACTCCGCCCCAACAGAGGCGGGCCACCATCGCCAAAGCAGTTCTAACTACACCCATATAAACAGGACTGCAGGGAAGTTCACTCGGCAGCGGGGCGCAGCCCACAGCAGCTCAGCAAAGCTGCTATAGGCCGACAGTGACTAGGCTGCCTCCTTGCTGGTCTGGGCAGGTCTGAAGGAAAAAAAGAAAAAAAAAAAAAAAAAGAAGGCAGCAGCATAACAGAAACTCATAAATAAAGCCCTAAATCCCTGGGACAGAGCACCTGGGAACAAAAAGCAGTTTATGAGTTCAGCTGCAGCAGACCTAAAAGTACCTGCCCAGCAGCTCTGAATGAACAACAACAGAGCTCACAGCTCACCATTTGAGCTCCTATAAAGAAAAGACCGTCTCCTCAAGCAGCTCCCTGACCCCTATATATCCATAAAGACACCTCATAGAGGAGAGATCAGATTGACACTAGGCGGGTATCCTTCTGGGACAAAGATAGCAGAAGAAGAAAACTGGTAACAACCCTTGCTGTTCAACAGCTGCTGCAGGTGAACCCCAGGCAAGCAGGGCCTGGAGTGAACCTCAGCAGACCTACAGCAGAGGGGCCAGACTGTCAGAAGGAAAACCAAGAAGCAGAAATAACCTCATCATCAACAAACAGAACGTCAATCTGAAAGATTTGAGACCCAATCTGAAAGCCAGCAACTACAAAGTCGACAGGTGGATAAATCCTTAAGGATGGGAAGAAACCGGCGCAAAAAGGATGAAAACACCCGAAACCAGAACACCTCTCCTCCTAAAAGGGATCACAACTCCTCGCCAGCAAGGGAACAAGATTAGATGGAGAACGAGTGTGATGAAATGACAGAATCAGAATTCAGAAGATGGGTAGTAAGAAACTTCTGTGAACTTAAAGAACATGTTCTAAACAAATGCAAAGAAACTAAGAACCTTGAAAAAAGATTTGACGAAATGCTAACAAGAATGGACAAAATAGAAAGGAATATAAGTGAATTGATGGAGCTGAAAACTGCAACACGAGAACTTCGTGAAGCATGCACAAGTATCAAAAGCCGAATTGACCAAGCAGAAGAAAGGATATCAGAGGTCGAAGATCAACTCAATGAAATAAAACGGGAAGGCAAGACTGGAGAAAAAAGGGTAAAAAAGAATGAACAAAGTCTCCAAGAAATGTGGGACTATGTGAAAAGACCTAATCTACGTTTGATAGGCGCACCCGAATGCGACGAAGAGAATGAATCCAAGCTGGAAAATACTCTGCAGGATATTATCCAGGAAAACTTCCCCAACCTAGCAAGGCAGGCACACATTCAAGTCCAGGAAATACAGAGAACACCACAAAGATATTCGTCAAGAAGAGCAACCCCAAGCACATAATCGTCAGATTCACCAGGGTCGAAATGAAGGAGAAAATACTAAGGGCAGCCAGAGACAAAGGTCGGGTTACCCACAAAGGGAAGCCCATCAGACTCACAGCAGATCTCTCAGCAGAAACCCTACAAGCCAGAAGAGAATGGGGGCCAATATTCAACATCCTTAAAGAAAAGAACTTTCAACCCAGAATCTCCTATCCAGCCAAACTAAGCTTCATAAGTGAAGGAAAAATAAAATCCTTTGGGAACATGCAAGTACTCAGAGATTTCGTCACCACCAGGCCAGCTCTACAAGAGCTCCTGAAAGAGGCTCTACACATAGAAAGGAACAACAAGTACCAGCTCAACTAAAGGGCAAAACAGCCAGCTAGCACCAAAATGGCAGTATCAAATTCACACATAACAATATTAACCCTAAATGTAAATGGACTAAATGCAACAATCAAAAGACACAGACTGACAAATTGGATAAAAAGACAAAACCCATCGGTGTGCTGTATCCAGGAAACCCATCTCACATGCAGGGATACACAAAGGCTCAAAATAAAGGGATGGAG
>NW_022439931.1:0-8195 GCF_009761245.1 Sapajus apella
AAAGGGCTGTTGAATTTCATCCAAGGCCTTCTCTGCATCAATTGAGATAATCATGTGCTTTTTGTCTTTGGTTCTGTTTATGTGGTGAATTATGTTTATAGACTTGCGTATGTTGAACCAGGCTTACATCCCCTGGATGAAGCCTACTTGATCATGATGGATAAGCTTTTTGATGTGCTGTTGTGATCGGTTTGCCAGTATTTTATTGAAGATTTTTGCATCTATGTTCATCATGGATATTGGCCTGAAGCTTTCTTTTCTTGGTGAGTCTCTGCCGGGTTTTGGTATCAGGATGATGTTGGTCTCAGAAAATGATTTGGAAGGATTCCCTCTTTTTGGATTGTTTAGAATAGTTTCAGAAGGAATGGTACCAGCTCCTCTTTGTATGTCTGGTAGAATTCGGCTGTGAACCCATCTGGACCTGGGCTTTTTTTGGGTAGTAGGCTCTTAATTGCTGCGTCAACTTCAGGCCTTGTTATTGGTCTATTCAGGGTTTTGACTTCTTCCTGGTTTAGGCTTGAGAGGAGGCAAGTGTCCAGGAATTTATCCATTTCTTCAGGTTTACTGGTTTATGTGCATAGAGATGTTTGTAATAATCTCTGATGATGGTTTGTATTTCTGTGGAATCTGTGGTGATATCCCCTTTATCATTTTTTATTGCATCTATTAGATTATTCTCTCTTCTTTTTTATTATTCTGGCTAGTAGTCTATTTTGTTGATCTTTTTGAAAAACCAGCTCCTGGATTTATTGATTTTTTGAAGGGTTTCTTGTGTCTCTTATCTCTTTCAGTTCTGCTCTGATCTTAGTTATTTCTTGTCTTCTGCTAGGTTTGGAGTTTTTTTGGTCTTGCTCCTTTAGCTCTTTCAATTTTGATGATAGGGTGTTGATTTTAGATCTTTCCTTGCTTCTCTTGTGGGCATTTATTGCTATATATTTTCCTCTAGACACTTCTTTAAATGTGTCCCAGAAATTCTGGTATGTTGTTTCTTCGTTCTCGTTGGTTTCGAAGAACATCTTTATTTCTGCCTTCATTTCATTGTTTATCCAGGCAACATTCAAGAGCCAGTTGTTCAGTTTCCATGAAGCTGTGTGGTTCTGAGTTTCTGAATTCTGAGTTCTAACTTGATTGCACTGTGGTCTGAGAGATTGTTTGTTACGATTTCTGTTCTTTTGCATTTGCTGAGGAGTGATTTAATTCCAATTATGTGGTCAGTTTTAGAGTAGGTGTCATGTGGTGCTGAGAAGAATGTATATTCTGTGGATTTGGGGTGGAGAGTTCTGTAAAGGTCTATTAGGTCTGCTTGGTCCAGGTCTGAATTCAAGTCCTGGATATCCTTGTTAATTTTCTGTCTCATTGATCTGTCTAATATTGACAATGGCATGTTAAAGTCTCCAGTATTATTGTGTGGGAGTCTAAGTTTCTTTGTAAGTCATTAAGAGCTTGCCTTATGTATCTGGGTGCTCCTGTATTGGGTGCGTATATATTTAGGATCGTTAGCTCTTCTTGTTGAAGATCCTTTTACCATTATGTAATGTCCTTCTTTGTCCCTTTTGACCTTTGTTGGTTTAAAGTCTATTTTATCAGAGATGAGAATTGCAACTCCTGCTTTTTTTTTTTTTTTGCTCTCCATTTGCTTGGTAAATCTTCCTCCATCCCTTTATTTTGAGCCTTTGTGTATCCTTGCACATGAGATGGGTTTCCTGAATACAGCACACCAATGGGTTTTGACTTTTTATCCAATTTGCCAGCCTGTCTCTTTTGACTGGGGCATTTAGCCAATTTATATTTAAGGTTAATATTGTTCTGTGTGAATTTAATCCTGCTATTTTGATGCCACCTGGATGTTTTGCACATTAGTTGACACATTTTCATCATTGCGTCGATGGTCTTTACCACTTGGTAAGTTTTTGGAGTGGCTGTTGAAAAGGCGCCAGGATCTGCGTGATTTCCTGTGCGGCCACCCCCTGTGGCCCCAAGGTGAAACAGTGGCACTGAGATTCGTGGCGCTTTTTTGCCCGAGAATCTCCTGGCCTGACTCCGTATTTCAGTCCCCTTTTTAATCAGATGAATGGGCGACTCTGCCTTCCTGGAGCTCCAGTTGCCAGATAATATGGTGCCCGGACCCGTGTATTTTGTATGGAGAGCCGCCACGCCGGGGCACCGGTAAAACAGCCATGCCAGCCCAAACAGCCCCGCTGGCCAAACCAGCCATGCTGGCAACCCGTGGGGCTCTTCCGCCTGGGAATCTCCTGGTCTGTGGGCAATCAAAATCTATTTGAAAATGCGGCGTCCACTCACCCTCTGTGCTTTCACTGGGAGCTGCAATCCTGAGCTGCTCCTAATTGGCCATCTTGGATCCCTTCTGAATCTTCAGGTGAATTTTTATTATGTACTAGTTAAAAAACAAATTGTAATGAATGTCATTATAGATCTAATTGGCTTTTATTTTTGATTCATGAACTGGGGCAGCCTCCATACTACAGAATAGAAGGGACTCTCCCACTCGGCAATGGGAGAACAGTGGGTTTGTAAGATGGAATCCAGGAAACAGAACAGTAGGAAAAAATCTGTTAGTTACTATAGCAACAAAGTGAAAAAGCTTGAAGACTCCATGTCTTCTTATCAATTAGTGCCTTATACTTTTCATTTTCCGTTGTAAGAAAATTTTTAAAAAATATTTTCTGAAGATTATCTTTAGTAAGCTTTTGCTACTTTGATAAGAAATTGCAGTTTCTGAGACCTAGTACCCAGATGAGCATTTTTCAAATCCCAAAATCCAGAATCCAAAATGCTCCAGAATTGGAACTTTTTGAGTTCCGATGTAACACCCAAAGGAAATGCTCATTGGAGCATTCCAGTTTAGGGTTTTCAGATTTGGAGTGCTGAATCTATAGAATGCAAATAATCCAAAATCCAAAAACATCCAAAATTCAAAACACTTCTGGTTTCAGCTATTTTGGATAAGGGATACTCGGCCTTTGCATGTAAAAGGCAGGTGTGCCTGGAAGGCAGAGTGAACAGATCGTTGGAAATTAAGGATCCCATTTTTACATGGAATTTTGGATCTCTTCGAGCAAGATAAAAGCCTAAGAGGGAAACATCACAGGTTGGATCCTGTGGTGCTTTCAGAGTATACCTCATCACATGGACTTTTTCTTGAGGCCGGGGCGACCTGATTCCGGGTGTAGCTTATTCTAACATGGAAGTTTGTTTTTGGTGATGAGCACTCTAATACCTCAAGTGCCCAACCTGTGCTCACCGGCCAAGTTGTGGCTTTGGCTCTCACGTCCCTTGACCAACTTAGCCAGTGATTTACCCCATTTAAGCACACAAGAAAAGCAAATAAAATGCATAAAACCAAAATTCCTGCATGTTCCAAAAGCTTGAGTTTACACTCTCTAAAGTAATAACCACTTACTGCAAATGCTGTCAGTTACCTCTAAAACGGTAGCTTTTGAGCTGAGTACAGTGGCTCCCACCTGTAATCCCAGGACTTTGAGAGGCCATGGCGGGTGGATCATTTGAGGTCAGGAGTTTGAGACCAGCCTGGCCAACATGGTAAAACCCCCGTCTCCACTAAACATAGAAAAATTAGTTGGGTGTGGTGGTACATGCCTGTAATCCCAGCTACTTGGGAGGCTGAAGCGGGAGAATTGCTTGAACCCAGGAGGCAGAGGTTGAGGTGAACCAAGACCGTGACACTGCACTCCAGCCTGGGTGACAGAGGGAGACTCTGTCTCAAAACAAACAAGCAAGCAAAAGCTGTAGCTTTTGCCAGTGAAGCTTCAGCTCCCGCAACCCCAGCAGGCCATGAGCTCTCTCACAGCGCACACCAACCCTTGGTTCCTGCCTCAAGGCCATGAACTCTTCTGCAGCACAAACTAACCCTGGATTCGAACATCAAAAAGATTTCAGGGGTGCGATGCTCAATGCAAGAGAAGCAGAGTCTGACCCAAGAGGAACTTATACCTCTCAGAGCTCCAAGAGAAAAGCAGGAAATCTCAAAAGGGGTCCAAGGTACCTCTTTTGCATTCCTCCAGGGGTCTTGGAAGTTACTACCGGTGTCCCTTAGGTCTCTTTGTCAGTTGCCAGAACTGCCAAAAGACAAAATTACAACAAATATAGATCTAATTGGCTTTTATTGGTGATTCACAACTTGGAGCAGTCTGTGTTCTACAAAAGAAGGAGAGCTCCCACTGAGCAACAGGAGAACACTGGGTTTGTTAGGTGGGAACGAGGAAACAGAACCATAGAACAGAAGCTCGTAGGTTAATGTCGGGTTACTCCAGGTTACTTTTCTGTAAGGATTAAAGCAGAGGGGACTGACTCAGTTAGACTGGACTCTCCTCTTTTCAGGAGAAACTGGTCTGGATTTGGATCTGTCTGCCTCCTTAAGATTTCAATGTGATGATGTGGCATTTAGCATGAGTAACTCCATTTTAGTCTGTTCTACTGGGGCTCAGTGCAGATGCTCAGTGCGAAACAATGGCCTTTCATAATTTTGTTTACCAATTTCTTCCTTTGGTCCTTCTTCTCAGGTAGGTGAAAGCATGACAAAAATGCTGGACATTAGCACTGCCTTCAGTTACCGTGATTTTGGGGGTCCGGTATTAACATGCCATTCATAGGTCACAGTGTCATCACGATCACTCACTTACGACTAACACATCACTCTTACAATGTAGTGTTTTAATAACTTGTCAATACAGATACTAAATCTGTAGGAATCTATTAATAGCATAAAATGTGAAAAGTCAACAGCAGATATTTACTTCTGTGGGGCTTAGTGGTCTGTGACATTTATTTGGTAAGGATTCCATCCAATTTTAATTTTTATTGAAACTTTTCATTATATGCTGCATCCTGTCAATTATTGAATAAATGTCTCAAGAGGATTTTCTATAGTGTGCTTAGCAAAATCTCCATAAAGTTGCAAGCCTGATTCTCGTAAGAAAAAAGGAATCAGGGAAATTAAATTTCTAAGTAAATCATAAGTACTTTCCTACAGAGAATTTTTCAATCAAGTGGAGACAGAAACAAAACAAGTATTTGTAAATGACATAGAGCTGAGATGGAAAATTCCTCCCCAATAGCTCCTTTTGTGCACATGGAGGTTAGTGAACACATCGCTGCTGCAGGCATTGTTTCCTGCGTAACTTCTTCACAAGACTTCAGCTCTTCTAGGTGTGGGAGAGTGCTTGGTCTTCTGGGTGTCCTCACACATTCTATGTACACCACAGACTCTCAGTGCTGCAGTGGGAACTTAGGTGTATTAGTTCACTCACTCCACACCACAGCTCTGTGATGCATTATAGGAATTGTTATCTTCACGTTACAAACACACACACCTAGGCTCTGCAGTTTTGGCCATTTGCCTGCTTAGATTTATACCACAATGAAAAGACACAGCTGAGATTCTCACTTGGGTGTGTCTCACTTTCAAGCCTACATGGTTTGTTTGATTCATTTATGATTGATGTAACATTATTGAATGAATGGTTTAGGTAGATATGAAATATGTGCTAATATATAGGAAAGCATGAAAAAGGCAAAAGACAATTCCTATACAGTCAAAATTTAAGAAGGAGACTCTTTGAGTACCCCAGATTCAAAAGATATTCCCATGCATATCCATTACCTCACAGTTTGACTTTGTCATTATGAGGTCGCTTGTTGCAAGGAAGTACAAGATCACCAGTTGAGGATTTTCTTTATGACATCATCAGGTTCCAATTTTGCCTCCCTGTCCTTGCAGGGCATCCTTCCCACAAGAGACAGACCGTTTTAGGCAAGCAGAATGCCCTCCATCAAGGCATTTGGACATGCAAATGTTTAAGTTACGGCATGTAGGTCACTTACAAAAAAAGGACAACTATTTCTGGTAACATTTAAAATTTATTGTGATGAGTCAAGGCTAATGCAAGGTGAACCCTTGCCTTTCCCATCATCTGCACATCCACATTAGCTCATCCATGTGTTAAAAAATAGGCCTCCAGACGTTCATTGGCAATTTGGCAAATTGTCCATGTATAATGCAACAGAAGAAAGTCTAGTTTCAACTCATCCTGATTCCACCTCAACTTTCCATGAATGGTTTTGACTCTAGCGTACTATGAGAATCACATGTTTATTTTAAAAAGTGGAATGAAAAAATTCCACCAATAGAGTCATTTTTGTTGTCATTAGCTAAATTTATTAGTGGGCCACAGGTTACAGGAGGAGTGCTTACTCTTCACAGGATGGATCGTCTTTTCTTCTGAGAAACACATTGATCTAAGGTGTTCACTTTATTTTTCTCTTTTTATACTATGTGTTTTATCAATCTTTGTATCTATGAGATGGATGAGGTCTAAGATTCTTCAAAGGATTTTTTCTAAGCTTTTATGTCCCTCTAGAAGTGAGCCTACAAGGCAGGAGGCGAGGTGAGCGGCTGTATCCCTGTCGTTTCCCTCACACTCTATTCTCTTTGAATTCAGTCTAGCCACACCTACCGTCCCATCTGCCTCTACAGCCCCTCTCCCCTGAGAGCACTGTAAGCCTTTTTGTTTCCAAGGTTCATCATGCTTGATTAAAAGAGTGAGGAGAGGCCAGGTGCAGTGGCTCACGCCTGTAATCCCAGCACTTTGGGAGGCTGAGGTCGGGAGTTCAATACCAGCCTGGCCAACATGGTGAAAGCCCACCTCTATTAAAAATACAAAAAATTAGCCAGGCATTGTGCCAGGCACTTGTAATCCCAGCTACTTGGGACACTGAGGCAGGAGAATTGCTTGAATCTGGAAGGCAGAGGTTGAAGTGAGCCAAGATTGAGCTACCATATTCCAGCCTGGGTGACAGCAAGACTTTGTCAAAAAAAAAAAAAAAACAACAATAGGAGAAGCTTCATGTGGCCTCTAGGTGTGTACAGGATGAAGGCACATTGCTCTTCATTAAGACCTTCCAGAAAGCAATAATGATGAGTTTCTTGTTTAATGAAAATCTTAAAGATGATGTTGACCATGACAATGATATGATACAAAGAGAAAAGCGGAGAAATCTACATTCATCTTTTTTTTTTTAATTGCATTTTAGGTTTTGGGGTACATGTGAAGAATATGCAAGATTGTTGCATAGGTACACACATGGCAGTGTGATGTGCTGCCTTCCTCTCCATCACCTATATCTGGCATTTCTCCCCATGGTATCTCTCCCCAACTCCCCACCCCCCACTGTCCCTCCCCTATATCCCCCT
Source organism: Sapajus apella (assembly GCF_009761245.1). Classification (NCBI taxonomy): domain Eukaryota; kingdom Metazoa; phylum Chordata; class Mammalia; order Primates; family Cebidae; genus Sapajus; species Sapajus apella. The sequence continues at coordinate 7,232 of NW_022439931.1, forward strand.
AAAGACCCCAGTATGTGATGCTCCCCTCCCTGTGTCCATGTGTTCTCATTGTTCAACACCCGCCTATGAGAGAACATGTGGTGTTTGATTTTCTGTTCTTGTGTCAGTTTGCTGAGAATGATGGTTTCCAGGTTCATCCATATCCCTACAAAGGACACGAACTCATCGTTTTTGATGGCTGCATAATATTCCATCGTATATATGTGCCACATTTTCCCTGTCCAGTCTATCATCAATGGGCATTTGGGTTGGTTCCAGGTCTTTGCTATTGTAAACTGTGCTGCAATGAACATTCGTGTGCATGTGTCCTTATAGTAGAATGATTTATAATCCTTTGGATATATACCCAGTAATGGGATTGCTGGGTCAAATGGAATTTCTAGTTCTAGGTCCTTGAGGAATTGCCACACTGTCTTCCACAATGGTTGAACTAATTTGCACTCCCACCAACAGTGTAAAAGTGTTCCTATTTCTCCACATCCTCTCCAGCATCTGTTGTCTCCAGATTTTTTAATGATCACCATTCTAACTGGCGTGAGATGGTATCTCAATGTGGTTTTGATTTGCATTTCTCTAATGACCAGTGATGATGAACATTTTTTCATATGTTTGTTGGCCTCATGTATGTCTTCTTTTGTAGAGTGTCTGTTCATATCCTTTGCCCACTTTTGAATGGGCTTGTTTTTTTCTTGTAAATCTGTTTTAGTTCTTTGTAGATTCTGGATATCAGCCCTTTGTCAGATGGGTAGATTGCAAAATTTTTCCCATTCTGTTGGTTGCCGATTCACTCTAATGACTGTTTCTTTTGCTGTACAGAAGCTGTGGAGTTTGATTAGGTCCCATTTGTCTATTTTGGCTTTTATTGCCAATGCTTTTGGTGTTTTGGTCATGAAGTCCTTGCCAATGCCTACATCCTAAATGGTTTTGCCTAGATTTCCTTCTAGGGTTTTTATGGTGTTAGGTC
>NW_022439932.1:0-8189 GCF_009761245.1 Sapajus apella
CCTTGACAGGTGCATACCCACCTGCCCTGGAGACAGCCTCAGGCCTGAGTTGGGCACTGGAGCCCTGCACCATGTCCAGGGAGAGGAGGGGAGGTTTCGAAGGAATGGGGCAGCAGGAAAGAGGGAAGTGGCACTGATTTCTCTGTTTGTTCCCGAAAAAGGAAGGAAATTGTGGCTTTTATTTTTCAGAGTCCAGTGGACAAATTGCCAATATTGACAGGACTGTGAGAGGCCAGGGTGGCATTCAGCCTTGGGACAGTAATGCAGTCTGTGCAAACCCCTGCTGCTTAATCCCAACATTGACAAAGATGATGGGCTGGCCTACTCAAATTCTATGCGTATGTCTCAGCATTTCATATGATCCAGAGCCTCACAGACATGGGCAAACAGAGACGAGGTCTGGAAAATCATGTTGAACAAGCAAAGTCATACTTATGGGATAAGCACTCTATGCAGTGGCACCCTCTTCTGCAGCCGCTTCTGGATTGGCTAATGGAGGTGCATGAGGTCTACAGGCTTCACAGGGAGATAGTTTACTTCGCAGAGGATTGCTTTGATCAAAACATGAAAGCACAGAGTGTTGTAAAAACACTTTTACAGATGATTGGGATTTTATCTTTATTTACTGCAGACAAACTTGAGGAAATCTGTTCTTCACAATTGCACCAGTGTGCAATTTTGGGGATTGTTCAGGAGATAAAATTCTTTCTGTGGAATGAATGAGTATAAAGGCCCCTGAGTGGTGTTTAAGTCCCCTGGCCACTGTGTCCTGACCTAATATATATATGGCATCTCTAAATGACTTACACAAAGTGCTGTTGCCACAGCATCCCCAGCAAATGTTTACAGATTGTGGGGCCTTTAGATCTCTGTGTGCTGGATGCTGACTGCTTAGAATTTTCTTAGGATGTACTCACTGCTTCTGCCTCGTATTTCTCTTCACTTGAATTCACACAAATGGTTTAAGAGCATCAGTGGTGTGACAGAGAGAACTGTGTCAAGTGGATGGTTCCATTTGCCATGGTTATGGGGAAGACTGGGAGCTCAAAAGTGAAGCGCTTCACAGGGGTTCCTGCTGAAGATACACACAGCATACAGACCCACAGACACAGCTTGGATTTGCTGGACAAAGCCCAAAGACAGCCACATCGTCTGCACAAAACAGGATATCTCCATTCTCCATTGAGGTCCTCACCCCTCTCCACAGCACAGTACAATGCACAGCAGAGGACAGGGAACACTGTGGCCACACCAACATTCTCCACCAAAGACACTGTGTGGAAGGGGCTGCTCAGCTCTGTTCCGTCTACTGCAGCAGAGGCATGTGTTAGCTTTTACAGACATGTAAATGGAATATGGCACCTCTTCTGCAGTAGAAGTGTTTCTGTGGATGGCATTGGGCAGAGAGAAGTGGTTTTTATTGAATGCTTAGAGTTTGTTTGTTTTTTGTTTGTTTGTTTGTTTGTTTGAGATGGAGTTTTATTCTTGTTGCCCAGGCTGGAGTGCAGTATTGAGATCTTGGCTCACTGCAACCTCCACCTCCCGGGTTCAAGTGATTCTCCTGCCTCAGCCTCCCAAGTAGCTGGGACTACAGGCCTGCACCACCAAGACCAGCTAATTTTTGTATTTTTAGTAGAGACAGGGTTTCACTATGTTGGCCAGGTTGGTCTCAATCTCCTGACCTCATGATCTGCCCATCTTGGCCTCCCAAAGTGCTGGGATTACAGGCATGAGTCACCGCACCCAGCCTCTGTATACTTTCTTTCGTAGGCCTGGCTAAAAGTCATAAAGAATCTGTAACCAGTGTTATTTAGTACTCTTTTCACCCTTACCCAAATCTTATCACAAAGAATAAATGAATTTCTGTTTGGAGAACTTGTTAATGTAGTGGCCTAAAGCTGTGATTTTAAGAAGAAAATGCACAGTAAAGTTCTATGTAGCTGAAGGGCATGGCATCAGTATACAGTCTGTTCCCTGGCTATTGTTGGTACCACTAAGTGCCTTACTAATGGTCACTGTCCACCTGAAGGCCTAATGTATGCAGCTCCCATCATTGTTATTATTATTTTGAGATGGAGTCTTGCTCTGTCACTCAGGGTAGAGTGCAATGGTACAATCTCAGCTAACTGCAATCTCTGCCTCCCAAGTTCAAGCGATTCTCCTGCCTCAGCCTCCCGAGTAGCTGGGATTACAAGCATTGCATCATATTTTTTTGGATATTATTGAGGTGGTGGCCTTAACAGGTGGCCTATTGAGTCTTGTGTTTCCCTTCTAACAATGCTTCATCATGTGTGATTTCATACAAGGGAGGTTGAATGAATAAATAAATAACATTTATTTAAAAAAAGAAAAAAGTCATGCTTTTGGGTGAGGGCAAACTCCAGGATATTTAAGTGAATTCCTTGAACAATGTGAACACTGTAAGCAGGTGGGTGCACTGCTCTCTGATGCTCTCTCCCCATAGAGCCTTTGTTCACCCTCCACCACCCTGCCCCCTGCACTAGGAGGCTGACGATGACAGGTATAGCCTCTGCTCCTTCACCGTCTGGCTTCTGCTTGGGTTTGGATGATAACAGGCACCTGCAGGAGATGGGAGTGTGGGAGGAGAAGTAACTCAGGGTTTCATTTCCCTCACACCCTCTGGGCAGCTCTGCGGTTCTGTAATCACTTCAGGCCTCTACCTACAGCCACAGGCATGTGGGGCTGCCCCTAGTGAAAGCTACAGATTTCCTTGAGTTCTGGAAACTGCTCCTTTCCTTGCTCTTTTATCATCCCAGGGAGCTTCAGTGCCCCTTGTTACTTTCTTAGCCTTGCTAGCATCTGTGTAAAAGATACAATCTCAGGCCGGGAGTGGCGGCTTATGCCTGTAATCCCATCACTTTGGGAGGCTGAGGTGGGTGGATCACCTGAGGTCAGGAGTTCAAGACCAGCCTGACCAACATGGAGAAACCCAATCTCTACTAAGTATACAAAATTAGCTAGGCATGGTGGTTCATGCCTGTAATTCCAGCTACTGAGGAGGCTGAGGCAGGAGAATCACTTGAACCCAGGAGGCAGAGGTTGCAGTGAGCTGAGATTGCCCCATTGCACTCCAGCCTAGGCAGCAAGAATGGAACTCCGTCTCAAAAAGAAAAAAAAAAGAAGAAAAAGGGGTCATTTCTTTTCTGCCAGGTCCCTGACTGACCACACGATGCTCCCACAAAAGGAGAAGTGACAAGAATGTATTTAAGACATTGCATTAACACATTTATTGATAATGTTAATTTTTAAAATTGACTTACAACAATAAAAAGGGAAAATAAGATGTTCTGGAAACAGAGCAGGAAGGAAGGCAAAGGTGGAAACAAACAATCAATTTGGGGTGTCTGAGAAGCCCCAAGTGCAGAGGCTGTCCCGAGTCTTTAGGAGACAAGAAACAGAACTCACGACCCAAGAGTGAGAGACAGCCTGGCCAGAGCAGGATGATGACGGCTCTCCTAGGAATACTATTCCTGTAAATCTCTGATGAGAGGGACGAGGTCAGTGTGTGAAAATACAGACACACACAAAGTGGAGCTGAGGGCAGGATAGAGAGCTGCCATTCCCAGCCCTTGACCTCCTTGGACTTGGAGAAAGGCTCTGCCTGGAGATGTGTGAGGCCTCCGACCTGGAGCAGCACAACCCCTAAAGACCAGGCACAAATCACAGCACAAGGAGGGATCTAGACAAATAGAAAAGAAATGACCATAGCAGGAGTTTTATGGAAAACAGAGCGAGGCCGCACACCACTCAGCAACTGGCCCTCCTCCCACCCTTTTCTCCCCACCTGCCTCTGCCTCAGCACAGAAAATCCTTAGAATCCAAAAAAGGGAAACTATCCTCCTTTTTTTTTTTTTTTTTTTTGAGACAGAATTTTGCTTCTGTTACCCAGGTTGGAGTACAATGGTGCAATCTCGGCTCACTGCAACCTCCACCTCCCAGGTTCAAGTGATTCTCTCACCTCAGTCTTCTGAGTAGATGGGATCACAAGTGCCCGCCACCACCATCAGCTAATTTTTGTATTTTTTAGGGATAGGTTTTTGCCATGTTAGCCAGGCTGGACTCAAACTCCTGACCTCAGATGATTCACCCACCTCAGTCTCCCAAAGTGTTGGGATTACAGGCATAAGCCACCGCACCAGGACTCCATGTTCTCTTAATAGTTTGTAACATCTTAGCACAGCTTCAGAGAAGGAATGTGAGAACAATAACTCAGAGCAAGACATCTAGTGAGAGTGAGTGAGTCACAGGGGGGATCTGGGAGGGAAACACTGTAACCCTTTCATTCCAGAAAACGAAGGTTGATACAGGGAAGGGGACCCCAGGCCTGGATAGTGAGATTATGTGGAAGGGGTTCTGAGGTATTAGAGGAATGGGTCGCTCTCCCTACATCCTCCCCATGCTGTGCTTGGGAAGAGACACAGTTCATCAGCTGCGCAGCTGGGGGAGGAGAAGTCAGGGTCCAGAGACAAGGGAGCTGAGAACAATCAGTGTCTTGCTGGTCTACACAAGGCAGCTCTCAAACTGTGGAGAACACGGTAATGACCAGATTCAGCTCAGCCACTCTCAGCCTCGGCACCCTGAGCGTTATGGAAAGCCCATCACCGTCGCCTACCTTCACATCCAGAGATCCCCCACAGCCCAAAGCTGCTCCCCAGCCTCAGCTCCTATTGACGTTGGGCCCCAAAGATCATGTTTCAGGAAGCTGTGAGCACCACATCAGTGTCAGGGACCCTGTCACCACCTGGAGAATGATAATAAAGAGGACCCAGCAGAGTCTGCAGAAGGAGACTGTATTTGAGGCAGGCACGTGGGATGGGTGAGGTACAGGACTGTGGCTCCATTTTCTGTATTCCGGGGGTTCGAGGTGAGCTTCTCCTGCCACCCCTTCCTTTTCGGTTTTTATAGAGTAGACCCTCCTGACATTCTTATGAGAAGAGAACCTCTTAGGTGCCGTGGTAGAGAGGGGCCCAAGGGTCATGAATACCTGGTTAATATTGCTACCAGCTGAGATTAGGAAATTAAACCGTTAAATCCAGAACAGGAGGAAAAGACAGCAGGGCACCCTGCAATCAGTGTCCTGAATGTCTGTTTGCAGCAAAGGTCTTTCCTTCAGGGTTAGTGGCACCCAGTATCGTGGTCCTGATGTTGCTATCCTGCTGTACTCATCTGTGAATGGGGCTGGAACCCTACCTTCCTCCAATATAAATAACTAGGAGGATCTGTCCACATACACCTGGTACTGACATATTAGCTAATAATGTACAACAGTTTGGTAATATTTTATATCTTGTAAGAAATAAACAAAATAGAAGAATATTTTTATTAAAGACAATTCAGGTTACATAAGAGTCAGATTCCAGGGGCCCTGGGTACCTGAGCTCGATATTTAGAATCCTGATGGAGGATCAGGGGAGTACAGAGCCCAGAAATGGCCATGAGACCTGAAGCTCCCCGGTGTAAAGGACCCTCCCCTGCACCTGGGGCTCAGAGGGAACAGCACAGCTGACTCCCAGGGTCTCCAGCCTCCGGCCTCTACTGTCAGCCTGCACTTTCTCAGCCTTCCTGTCTGCCAAGCTTCTGGTTCCCAGCAGCCTCCTCTCTCACCCTTCACCTCCTCTTACTGGGGCCATTGGCCACTTGACAGACTGTGCCCTCCTTGTCAGTCTGCCTTGTTCCCTCTCAGGGCTTGTGGCTTGACTGGCTTCACCATCCCCAGCTCTAGCAGGAATAGGGAGAAGTGACTCAGCAAGTCTCCCACTCACAGTGGAATCCCAACAGGTGAGACAGGGCAAAGCCATCTCTCCAGCCTCTTCCGTACCTGAGAACTTCTTGCACATCGCAGCTCCAAAGACCAGAGCAGGAAGCAGGAGGAAGCCAGCAATGGTTCCCACGATGGTTAGGATGAGCTTGGAAGGTGTTTCTGAGAAGGGAGTGAAAGGGGCCTGGACTTTCAGGTCAAAATCCTGACCCTGCCACAGGGCCCAGAGCAGCTTTTACTATGCCAGTTCTGTGAAGGGGTTTCCACCCCACTCTCTCTTTATCTACCTCAGTATAAGGGGCCTGAGTAGCCCCCTCATGCTCCACACGGCACAGGGATCCCTGCTTCTCCCCAGAAAGCACTGTCACAGCCACCTACTTCTACAAGGTCCCACCCCCAGGCCTGGGGCCCATGCTATGCATTTTGCGGTCTGGTCCTCCCCTTGCCACAGTCACATCAGCATAATCTCTGCTGGGTAGAAGCCCCAAGCCCAGCAGCTCAAGGTGACTTTTCCATTAGGACCTGAGTGAGGAGTCACAAGTGCTGATGGCTTCTCCGAGGAAAGTCAGAGGCTGAGCCATATTGAGCCATAGACAGTAGAATTTTCATGGATAGAGAAAGTGTAATGGGAATCTCAGCTGTCAGCCTCCTTGTGAGTGGTGCAGCAACAATTTTCTTTCTTTTTCTTTTCTTTTCTTTGTGTGTGTGTGTGTGTGTGTATGAGAGACAGAGTTGGAGTTGCACTCTTGTTGCCCAAGCTGGAGTGTAATGACGCAATCTCAGCTTGCCACAACCTCCACCTTCCAGGTTCAAGTGATTCTCCTGCCTCAGCCTCTTGAGTAGCTGGGATTACAGGTGCACACCATCACACCTATGAATTTTTTGTATTTGTAGTAGAAGCAGGGTTTCAGCATGTCAGCCAGGCTGGTCTCGAACTCCTGACCTCAGGTAATCTGGCCGCCACGGTCTCCCAAAGTGCCGGGGAGCCACGGCGCCTGGCCAACAATTTTCAAAGTTAAAAATAGGTTCAGGATAAGCAATTTTCCTAATCTCTAATGCTCTCTTTCTAGAACTGTGTCTCATTGTCTGCAAAGCCACTCTTTTGCTTCTAATGGGGATATTATTTTTTAGTTTTAAAATTTTTGTTCCTTTTCTAATTTGCACTCACAGTTTACATTCTTCAGATACTATGTTACAGTCTGATATTAGAACCCAGAAGTTGTTTGTTGGACTGCTTTCCTTCACTGTGTCTCTGCTGCTTCCTTTTCCTGGTGTTTCATCTTCTGATTGGGTTAAAGAGCCCTCGGTGAAGATGGACCCAAGTGCATCACTGTTGACAAGGGTAACTGCTGTTCTTTCCCATTTACCTCCCTGCACTCCTTCTCTCTGTCCTCCCTCCCCACCTGCCCTCAAGAGAGCCTCAGGAGCCTGGACAGAATCCTCAATCACAAGAAGAAAGAAGACAGGAGAAAGAAAAGAAGAAACGAAGGAAGAAGAAGAAAGAAGAAAAAGGAGGAGGAGGGGAAGGGGAGAAGAGGAGGAGGAGGAGGAAGAGGAGGAGGGTGGTGCTGGGTTTGGCCCCTCTTCCTTCCCATAGGGACGCCTCCAGGGAACACAATTCCAGCTCCAGGAGGTCCTGAGGTGTGTGAGGCCCTGGGACCCCAGTACCTGCCCGCAGCAGCGTCTCCTTCAAAGCTCTAGGCTTCTGAGCAGCCACCTAGTGCAGTAACCCATCAGGAGTTCCCTAGTGGCCTCCGCGATCCAGAATCCCTCCCAGGTGAGATTCATCCTCTGAGCTGCGGTTTGTGCCGCTGTCCAGGTCTGCAGGTCCTGGTTCGGGACCTGAAATCTCCCCTGTGGTAGGCGGACTGAAAGTGTCCCCCGAGGAATCTCCGCCCAGCGCCAATGTGCAGCTGCGGGTGCAGGCCCTGGACCTGTCCAGGTGTCAGCTCCAGGAAGGGCCCAGGATGGGAGGGAAGTCGCCCTGCCCTCCTGTCTCAGCCCGCCCACCCCGGCTCCTCCCTTCCTCTGTGATTGGTCCCGGCAGAAGTCAGTCATTATCTAGGTTGAAGGAGAAACCTGGAGCAAAATGTTACTTGTGCTTCCCCACCTGTGAGGGGTCAGCTGAGGCCCCGCCCCCTTCAGGCCTAGGAGACCTTGTCGTGGCCGGTCAGTGTGTGGTCGGGGGTACACCTGTGCCTGAAGCCTGACGTCACTCACCAGCTGGCCCTGGTGGTGATGCCTGGAATGCAACACGGCAAAGCTTTGGACAAAGGGAGCAGCAAGACCCAAGGCACCCCGGCCCCCTGGCTGGCTCATAGTGCTTACGATAGATGGGGCTGGCTCGTTGGGGAACATGTAGTACCCCTAGCCTGGGTGCTGCGCTGCATAGAACACGTTAGGGTAACAC
>NW_022439933.1:0-5312 GCF_009761245.1 Sapajus apella
CCCACAGTGCTGGGATTACAGGCTTGAGCCACCGCGCCCAGCCCCTTCTTCTCTTTTAGCAGCAGTCTGGGGTAGGCTCCTCAAGCCAATGGGCAGGCCAGAGTCACCCCCAAAACTGCCTGCACCAGGGGCCCCTATTAGCAGCTTCGACACACATCCACCCACTCCCGAAGCCAAGGATCTGCTCCTGCTGTGCTAACCTCCCCACACAGCCGCCTGCCACCCACCAAGCTTCCCTGGCACAGCTGGAATCCCTGGAGCCGGGGCAAGATGCCCACATGCCTGGGCTCCTGCTATGGGCCTCTAAGTACAGCAGAGGTGACGTGGGGCACACTGCCCTCTGCAGGAGGCATCCCCTCCAGACTCTGTGGCAGGAGAGGAGAACTGTCGCTCATGGCCATCTGTCTGTCTTCCTCTTCCTCTAAGGGGTCCAATCCCTGCCTTTTCTTGTTTGAGCTAGAAAGTACAAGCCACCCGACTGGGATTCTGACTGCAAGCTCTGCCCCTATAATTGCCATCACTCCATTGTTAGAAAGGTCTTCCCAAGTCACCTGTTTCCTAATGAAGCTGTTTCCTAATGGAGCTGCACTTAAGGAAGAGAACCTCATCAGAAAGCTGAGTTCTGCAAGGGTTAATGAGGAAATCTTTAGAAAGGGGCCAGGCTGCCGGCCATTGAACAGGAGCAATCAGGACTCCTCCGAAGACTCCTGCCCATGCTGTTTGCAGGCCTGAGGCACAGATACAAATGAAGGCTTACATAGCACACACAGTGTGTTTACGGATTGAAGATTTACAAGGCCAGCTAACTGTGAAATGAATATGCCCCATCGCCCAACCTTGATGAACACACCTTCATAACAGCTTGGTAGCTGACTTGCATTTGGAATGCAGACTCCTTGCATTCTGTGCTCAAATGGGGAAGCACAGGGAGAACAGGCCTCAGCTTACAGCCCACCCCCTGCTCCATCCCACACCGCCACAGTCCTTGGGTGTGTGCAAGTGGTCACTCCTGTCGTAACATCCATGTTTGACTTGTGTTCCCCATTGGCCAAACTCAACCAAAGCCAGACAGCACAGGAACCTGTTGGTGTAGCCCAGATAGGTTGGCATCCCAGAGTTGAGCATAGGATGCAGAAGGGTGGAAGATGGGTCCAGAGAAGCAATAGGAAAATATTGGGAGAGCCAGATGCAGTGGCTCACACCTGTAACCCCAACAACTCGGGAGGCCGAAGTGAAAGGATTGCTGAGTGCAGGAGTCTGAGGCTTCAGTGAACTATGATCGCGCCACTGCACTCCAGCCTGGGCGACGGAGTGAGACCCCATCCTAATATATATGCATATTGTGCACAGCTACTAAATGATAATAACCAGGATGAAAGTCATCAGCAGCAAAGGTAGAGAAAGGTTGGCATTTGTCAGCCAGTGGAGGCGGTAGAGGCAGTGTTTGGCCGCAGTGGGTGTTTACTGAAAAACGTTAAAATTTTAAAAAAAAATTTAAGGTGGGCATTTGTGAACAGAATTTGCTGTCATGACCAATCAAAACCGAAGTCTTGATAACTTTGCATGTGTCTGATGTCATGCTCCGAGGTGATCAGGCATCACTGCCAGGCAGCTCAAACAGGTGATGGTAATGCTCCACCTGTGTTTCCCAACCCAAAAAGGTCTGGAGTACTCCCAGAGAGGCCCAGCTCAGTGCAAGAGGGAGGTGACAGCCCAGGGTCACTCCCCAGCTATGGTCATACCACTCCAACCTCGCCAGTACTGACAAAGGCAGCCTAGAAACACGGCAGAGACGCAGAGCATGTTGGGGGGAAATGAAAGGTTTCTGCATACTGGGTGTGAAGGGACAGCAGACGTGGAGAGGACATAGCCAGCCAGCAGCTGGGCATTCAGGACTCCAGCCCACAGGGAAAAAGTGCCTGGATTTGGGGGAAGATGACACATTCTCCAGCAGCAGCTGGCCCAGAGACCAGCATTCACACACAGGCCAGGGATCTACATCCCATGAAGGACAGGCCCATTTCCCCCCATTTCTTTTTCCTCCTCCCTTTTCCCCTTTTCCCGCCCACTTTCTCACCTCCCTGACACCAGCCCTACACGTCCTTCCGTTTCTCCTACCATCACTGCACCGAGAAGGCAATTGCACCTTCCTTACTTCATCTAAAGCCTAACGATGGGTAGTATCCACCTACAAGGACCAGTTTCAAAGGGAAACATCATGAAATTTAGATAGGCTACATTAAAAGAAAATCAAAAGGCATGATGCAAACCGGCTGTGATATTGGATACTTACATGGAAATCCTACACAGTTTTCCATCAAAATGTCATCTGATCTGAGAGCATATGTACCGGCGAGAAGTGAAGTTTTCTGAATATCTGACATGAAGCCTACTCCGGGGAGCTGTTCTCTCAGCCTGACTTAGCTCAGCCTGACAAACAAACACCCGCTCAGTTCATCTTGAGCAGTGCTGATCTGAATGGGCAATGTGCCAGGTTCCGCATCGTCCCTGGCAGATCTCTTAATTAACTTGCTGATACTGTCACTGTTTTGGAGTGGAGCCCTACCTCTGCTATTTTAAGGGGCTTGTACTAGGAGCCCACTGTCATTCAGCCAGCCCATCCTCATGCGTGACTTGAATGTGGGCACTGTCGATGGCACAGGAAAGGGACGTTGTGTGAGGCAGCCAGGAGAATCTCATGTCACTTTTTTAGGGCGCTTTGGCCCCATATCTTTCTCCCACCTCCTCTCTCTCCCGGGGTTTTCAGATCAGCTTCTGCCCTTAACTAATCCATCAACCAAAACCATGGCCCTAAGAAACCAGCCTGGGAGAAGGGTTTCATTGATTGGGATAAGTCTTGAGAACTTGGAATGCCCCCAGGGAAGAGGACTGAGTGGCACCCTGCATGAGTGAGCTGTAAGTCAAGTCCCAGTGTGGCCGAGCTAATTTGCCACATTCCCCAGTCACACATGGAGCCGTGGCCCTGCCAATCATCTGGCAAATGAATGCCACGGTCACAAGGTATTGAAGCAAGAATGAAGAAGGAAGAATTTTCAAAATTACTTACTCCAAATCCCTCCTTTTATAGATGAGGAAACTGGCCCAGAAAGCAAAGCGACATAAGGTATTCGGTGGTCACACAGCTGGTTAGACATGCCACGGAAGTAGGCTCCAGGTGGTTAGACATGCCACGGAAGTAGGCTCCAGGTTTTCTAACACCGAGTGTATCACAGGTCAGCAGTGCGTATCGCAACCACTGGTAACGTTTAAGTCCTGATGGCTGGTCAAAAAAACCATCCTCATCTACAAAGAGGAGGGCATCATGGGCATCGCTGAGGGGATTCTCTAAGGACACGAAGGGTGCTGCCCACTGAAGAATGAGCTATCTTTACAGGACCATTTGGAATTGTAAGAGAATGTTCAATTGAGTGGTTTCCTGTCTCCTTCAGTTGAAGAGCCTCACATTTAGACTGGAGAAGAGATAGGAGGTTTTGCTGAAGACAGTAACAACTAATAGTCAAACAAGTAAGCGTGTACTTAATGGAGATTAAGAGTGTACATATAAAGAGATGAAAAATGAGGGTTAATAGTAAAACTTTTATTGTTATTTGCAAAGGAGATGAAGAATCAAGTTTTTTTTAAATGTTAGTCTCCACCAACTACCTCCATTTCTTCCCTTCCCATTCACCTTCTTTAAACATGCAAAAATGTTGATTGCAGCATTATTCATGGTAGCAACAACACAAAAATCATAAACCTGGAAACAAAGTAAATGCCTACCAATTGGCAAATGGCATGGCTGAAAAAACTCAGGTACATCAACACCATTGAATAAAAGCCAAATAAAAAACATACCCCAACAAATTGAAGGAGGAAGCAGGTATGAGAATTTAGCTATTCTCCACCAAGCCACATGTTAAAGAAACTCGTAAAAATGCAAAATAGTGCCACCCTGTACACTGATCCTTGTTCCTGAAATATAGCTATTCTTCATGAAATACATTAACTGTGCTAACATGTATGGGCTTATTATTATCACCCTAAATGAATTGATACATAAATATCCCAACAACAGTTCTTGAATGAGGACCACCAGGAAACCACAAATTCAATTAGATAAAAAAATAGACAATCCAAGAGAAAAATAAGTCAACAATCCAAGTAGACCTCAAGAAAAGAAAATTCAAATGACTACCAACTACATTAAAAGGTTCTCAATAACTTTATTACTCTGTGTGTGTGTGTGTGTGTGTGTGTGTGTGTGTGTTAGTATTGCACTAATCTTAATTTCCTGATTTTGGTCACTGTCCTGAAGTTATAATATAAGAAGTTAGCATTGGGAGAAGTTGAGTAAACGGTATATGGGAATTCTCTACACTGTTTTTGCAACTTTCCAAAATACTAAAACTAGGTCAACATAAAGAGTTAAGACTGTACAGTATTCAAATTTTAACATGACAGCGTGGAAACTGATTTCTCAGCACTTTTAGATGTTACTTTTTTCTCTGCTCACCATATTCCACAGTTCCAATATGAAATCGATGTTCACTTTCCAGTAAAATGTGCTAGTGATAGTGATGTTGCCACCAACTTATTAACTTGCCTTCCTCATGAACAGAAACTGACTAAAGGAAGGATTTCTACTTCTTCAGGAAGATTTGGTCAAAGGTGATGATGTAATTACATTTAAGCAGCACCACAAACGGAAGCTTTGTCTGCTGCTTGAAAATTTGCTCTCTGAATAGTTTCAAAAGCAGATATAAGATCGTTGGCCTGGTCGTGCACGGTGGCTCACGCCTGTAATCCCAGCACTTTGGGAGGCCGAGGCAGGTGGATCACGAGGTCAAGAGATGGAGACCATTCTGGCCAACCTGGTGAAACCCGGTCTCTACTAAAAATACAAAATTTAGCTGGGCATGCTGGCGCGTGCCTGTAGTTCCAGGTACTTGTGAGGCTGAGGCAGGAGAATCGCTTGAACCTGGGAGGCCGAGGTGGCAGTGAGCCAAAATTGTGCCACTGCACTCCAGCCTGCTGACAGAGCGAGACTCCATCTAAAAAAAAAAAAAAATAGTTGACCTGCTTATATTTTGTGTGAAGTATAATCTACATAGAGAAAGATACACATATCTGATTTGTTCACACACATGTCATGGATAACTTTAAAGTGAGCACTCCTATAGTCATATAGGTCAAGAAGCATAAACATACACAATATTTCAGAATCCCTACCCCATGGCTTCCGTGATCATAACCCCTACCTTCTTCCAAAAGTAAGTAACTTTCTCACTTTTTTTTTTTTTTTTTTTTTTTTA
>NW_022439933.1:5412-8188 GCF_009761245.1 Sapajus apella
CAGCCTCCTGAGTAGCTGGGATTACAGGCACGCGCCACCATGCCCAGCTAATTTTTTGTATTTTTAGTAGAGACGGGGTTTCACCATGTTGACCAGGATGGTCTCGATCTCTTGACCTCATGATCCACCCGCCTCGGCCTCCCAAAGTGCTGGGATTACAGGCGTGAGCCACCGCGCCCGGCCTCTCACTTTTTGATAATACTGCCCTCACTCTTCTCTTTCATGATATCACTTACATAGTTTTCTTTTACCTGTTTTTAAGATTAAATATTTACAGGTGTGGACTAAGACTATGTATTCTTTGGCATCTTGCTTCTTTTTTCTTCCCAACATCGTGCTGTGAGACTAGCCCATATTGTTACGTAGCTGTCATTCATTTCTTTTCATTGCTGTATCGCATTCCCTTTTTTAAAAAGTGAATTTTAATTTTTATTTAACAAATAATACTTGTATTATTTAGGGAGTACATATTGACACATTGTGAAATCATTAGATCAAGCTAATCCAATACGCATCGCCTCACATACTTGTCATTTCTTGGTGTGAGAATGTTTGGAATAGTCTGCTGTAGCAATTTTGAAACATACATTATTATTAATAATAGTCACCATGCTGCGCAATAGACCACGAAAACATGCCTCCTGTCTAACTGAAACTCTGTCCCCTTTCACCAGTGTCTCTCCTGTTCCCGTTAACTCCACCTGGCCAGACTCTGGTAACCACCACTCTACTCTGCCCCTAAGAGCTCAACATTTCAAGATTCCCCATAGAAGTGAGATCATCCATTCATTTCTTGATCCACTATCATCATCACCTTCCCTCTGGAAAAGGTGAACAGCGACCTCCAAATTTCCAAATCTATGAACTGCTTTCAGTGTTTGTCACCCTTGGCCACCAGTGCACTCGACATAGTTGACCATGACATTTCTCCCTTGAAGCTTCCACGCAACCATTTTTGCCGGTCCCTCCCTTCCCTCTATTCCTTCTCAGTCTCACCAGTTGATGTTCTGAGAGACCCCACCTATGGCTCCTTTTTTCCTCCCTAAATGATCTCCGTTCCATACTAGCCACATATTCACCACTCCTAAATTTTTATCTCTCTGTCCTCTTTCCCGAGCTCTACATGTGTATTTTTCACTGTATATTAAACCACACAAGGTCAAACTCATCATTCCCTCTCCTAAACCAACATGCACATAGTTGTCCAAGTCAAAGACCTCAGTCATCTCCATCCCCTTATCTTCCTTCACCTTCTCATACAGATATAAGTCCTGTCGATTATGTAGCAGAAATGTCTCTTAAATTTAAATTACTCCTATTGGGGGAAAAAAATAAATTACTCTTTTCCTCTCTGTCCTCATGGTCATAATTCAGATTCATGTACACTTTCTTACTAGGACTGCCTTACAGTAGCTTTGTTTTTTTATTGTGGTAAAATAGATACAACAAAAAATTTACTGTCTGGACCCTTTGTGAATATACAATTCAGTGACATTGAACATATTCATTGTTGTCTGAATATCAGCACTATCCATCTCTAGAACTTTTCTGTCACCCTAAACTGGAACTTGGTACCCATGAAACAGTACCTCCCCTTCCCCCTCCCTCCAGCTCCTGGTAACCACTATCCTTCCCCTAGGAGTTTGACTTCTCTAGGTAGCTCATATTAGTGGAATCACACAATATTTGTCATTTTGTGTCTGGCTTTTTCTCAATAGCTTTTAAACTGGTTTCATTACTTTCAGTTTGTTTGTGTGTGTGTGTGTGTGTGTGTGTGTGTGTGTGTAATATTGCATTAATCCAATACTAACACATCACACACACACAAACTATTGTTAATTAATTTTTTTCCTCCTCCAGTCCTTTTTGCGTCTCCCCTGTTCGCGTCCACTACACCCCACCAGCCTCTGGTAACAACGACTCTACTCTCCATCCTAGGAGCTCAAGTTTTTTAGATGTCACATAGAAGTGAGATCATCCATTCATTTTTTGATCCACTATAATCATGTTTCTACCTTCCCCCTGGAAAAGGTGATCAGTGACCTCCAGATTTCCAAATCTACAAACTACTTTCAGTCTTCGTCCCAGTTGGCCTCCATGGAATTTGACAGAATTGACCATGACATTCCTCCCTTAACTTCCCTGAAACCACAGTACAATTCAAGGTAACTTTCTAAGATACAAGAAGGCCTAGTCTTCCGTGTCAACCACAGGACAAAGCCTACATTCCTTAGCATGACAGTCAAGATCTTTAAAAGTCTGGTATAAGCCTCCTTTTCATATCTCTTGCTACTCCTCCAGCAATACCCCAATCACACCACTTTCTGGTAAGCACTTTCAAGCCTTTCTCATTGTCTTTGTCACTTCCCTTGCTGGGAACGCCATATCCTCTCCATCCCCTCTGCCACCCCCACCCCAAATCTCTAGGCTTCGCTTAGTAAACCCTACTCATCCTTTCTATTCTAGCTTCCATGTTCCTTCCCCTTCACTTCCATGTTCCTTCCAAATTCACTTATCAGCAATGACACCAGATAATCTTGGAAGTGAGTATAAAGTCAAGTCAAATCCTGCTGTAATCAATTTACAATGAAGACTTCAAGATTCTCAGTCTAAATAACCTCAAGATTCTCAGGCATTAGCTGAGAAACCCCTAACATGAAATTGTAGAAAGTTCTACCGCTTACCTTATGGCCTTGGGAAGACCACAATACCACTTTTGGCCTCTATTTCTTCATCTATGCACCAAGATCGTTATACTCATGTGGCTGCAAGGCTT
>NW_022439934.1:0-8187 GCF_009761245.1 Sapajus apella
GCTTGAGCCACCGCGCCCGGCCCTACTTTTTGTATTTTTATTAGAAACGGAGTTTCACTACTTTGGTCAGGCTGGTCTCAAACTCCTGATCCTGTGATCTGCCCACCTCAGCCTCCCAAAGTGCTGGAATTACAGGCATGAGCCACCACGCCTGGCCTTTTGTACTTTTTTATTAGAGACAGAGTTTTGACATCTTGGCCAGGCTGGTCTTGAACTCCTGACCTCACCTCAACCGAGGTGATCCGCTCAGCTCGACCTCCCAGCGTCCCTCTCTCTTTCCATCTGTCTGCTTCTCCACATCAGGGTCCACCTCTGCATCTCTCTCCATCTCTGCATTTCTCTCTTCCTCCCATCTCTCCTGTGATCCTTTCCTCCCCACCCCGGGCCCTCCCCTCCCATGCAGACACCAACCTTGAGGTTCTCATGGTTGAGGTCGGTCTTGTGCTTGTCCGTGGGTTTGTAGCCCCCGTGGCGATCTGAGATGATTGGGTCAAAGAGATCCTTGAACACTTCATAGGACTCCTCATCACCAGCCA
This sequence comes from Sapajus apella, assembly GCF_009761245.1. Taxonomy (NCBI): domain Eukaryota; kingdom Metazoa; phylum Chordata; class Mammalia; order Primates; family Cebidae; genus Sapajus; species Sapajus apella. The sequence goes on from NW_022439934.1 coordinate 537, forward strand.
CGCAGCCCACGGTCATGATGAAGGGGTGACCTGGAGGCGTGGGGGTGAGGTCAGAGGTGCTTGTCCCCAGCAAGCGGAACCTGGGCTCGTGGGCTCAGTGGAGACCGTGTGCACATGTGTGTGTTGGGGTGGTGGGGGTGGGGTGCATTCAGTACCTCTGGGTAGGAATTGAAGAGACTAAGGGTCGGGAGCGGTGGCTCGCACCTGCAATCCCAGCACTTTGAGAGGCTGGGGTAGGTGGATCTCTTGAGGTCAGGAGTTTGAGACCAGCCTGGCCAACAGGATGAAACCCCATCTCTACTAAAAATATAAAAATTAGCTGGGTGTGGGGTGCACGCCTATAATCCCAGCTACTCAGGAGGCTGAGGCACAAGAATTGATTGAACCAAGTGGGTAGAGGTTGCAGTGAGCTGAGATCGAGCTACTGCACTCCAGCCTGGCTGACAGAGTGAGACTCCATCTCAAAAAAAAAAAAAAAGAGAGAGAGAGAGAGAGAAGACTGAGATCTGGTGGGAACTGGGAGGGAAGGCTGGGAGGGGTCAAGGTGGCATTTGGAGGTCAAGGTGGCTGGGAGCGGTCAAGGTGGGAGAGAAGAACGAATCCAGGGCAAGGTTAAAGGAGAAGGCGGAGCTTCGGAGAGTACATGGCGCTAAAGATATCAGCACCTTGAAAACCTTAGCACCCAAAGTCATGACAGGTCAGCCTGAAATACTTTTAGGTTCTCAGACTACCAGGTGCCACAGAGGGCCAGGAGGGTAAGAGACTTGAAAGACCCTCTTATTTCCCAAATGGAAAAATAGAGTCCAGGAGATAGGGGCCTCTCCCCTCCATCACTCAGCGAGCTGGGTGCGAGGGGCGCTAGAACCTCCTCTCCACTCCCAGCTGTCCTCGCCTCTACAGGTGTCCTTTGAGAAACACCCTAACATTAACAACATCCCCTGTCAAATTTTGTTTTTTTTGAGGCAGGGTTTCAGTCTGTGGCTGGGATACAGTGGCGCGATCTCACTGCAACCTGCACCCCCAAGCTCAAGACAACCCCCCACCACAGCCTCCTGCGTAGCTTGGACCACAAGCCCATGTCACATTTGTCTAATTTTTCTTTTTTTTTTTGAGACGGAGTTTCACTCTTGTTGCCCAGGCTGGATGCGATGGTGCAAACTCGGCCCACTACAACCTCCGCCTCCCAGCTTCAAGTGATTCTCCTGCCTCAGCCTCCCAAGTAGCTGAGATTACAGGCACCCGCTACCATGCCCAGCTAATTTTTGTGTTTTTTTGTATTTTTAGTAGAGACAGTGTTTCACTATGTTGGCCTTGAACTTCAGACCTCATGATCCACCTGCCTTGGCCTCCCAAAGTGCTGGGATTACAGGCATGAGCCACCGCACCTGGCCCAATTTTTTGTATTTTTAGTAGAGACAGGGTCTTGCTATGTTGTCTGACTGGCCTCAAACTCCTGGCCTCAAGTGATCCTCCTACCTGGGCCTCCCAAAGTGCTCAGCACTGCACAGGCATTGCCTTGTGTTTTCACAACGTGGGTGCCCATTTCTCAGATGAGGAGACTGAGGTTCGGGAGATGAACCAATCTCCTCGGGGGTCTCACATGATTCTCGTGCATGTTTATTGCATGGTTTGCTGTGTATTCCACACTGTCCCACGCCTGTTTTTTTTTTGAGACACAGTCTCGCTCTGCTCTATCACCAGGCTGGAGTGCAGTAGCGCAATCTCGGCTCACTGCAATCTCTGCCTCCTGGGTTCAAGCAATTTTCCTGCCTCAGCCTCCTGAGTAGCTGAGATTACAGTTGCATTCCACCATGCCCGGCTAATTGTTTTTGTACTTTTAGTAGAGATGGGGTTTCACCGTGTTGCTCAGGCTGGTCTTGAACTCCTACCCTTGTGATCCACCTGCCTCGGCCTCCCAAAGTGCTGGGATTACAGGCGTGAGCCGCCGTGCCTGGACTCCCTTTACATATATTAATGCGTTGATTCTCACAACAGTCCCATTTTACAGATGAGAAAACTGAGGCCCCCACTCAGGGGCAGTGGGAGTGGGGCCTGGCCAGCAGCCTCCGGAGCCCCCATGTAGCCCTTTCTGTGCTCTGCCGGGGAGGCTCACCTGGGTTGTCCACGCCTGTCTGGATGACATCGTCCAGGGTGAAGCCAGATGGGGTCTCCTTGTCCCGTAGCTTCTTGTAGAGCTCGGGGGTCAGCACCTTGGCCATGTGGTTGTTGTGCTTGGTGAGGTCGGGATACTCCTCCTCAGGCTTGTAATTCAGCTTGTACTTGTTGTGGGTGTTTCCGAACGGCATGGTGGTGGTTTAGGAGGCCTGAGGGGCAGGGGAGGGGGCGAGGATTAGCTCTCGTCTTTTTTTTTCTTTTTTTTTTGAGATAGAGTCTTGCTCTGTCACCGAGGCTGGAGTGCAGTGGTGAGATCTCAGCTCACTGCAACCTCCACCTGCTGGGTTCAAGTGATTCTTTTTATTTATTTATTTAGTTTGAGACAGAGTCTTGCTCTGTCACCAGGCTGGAGTGCAGTGGTGTGATCTCGGCTCACCGCAAACTCTGCTTCCTGGTTCGAGGGATTCTCCTGCCTCAGCCTCCTGAGTAGCTGGGACTACAGGCGTGTGCCACCACACCTTGCTAATTTTTTGTATTTTTAGTAGAGATGGGGTTTCACCTTGTTAGCCAGGATGGTCTTGATCTCCTGACCTTATGATCCACCAGCCTCGGCCTCCCAATGTGCTGGGATTACAGGTGTGAGCCACCACGCCCAGCCTCAAGTGATTCTTTTGCCTCAGCCTCCCAAGTAGCTGGGATTACAGGCACATGCCACCATGCCCAGCTAATTTGTGTGTGTGTGTGTTTTTAGTAGAGATCGGGTTTCACCATCTCTACTGGTTGGCCAGGTTGGTCTCGAACTTCTGGGTTCAAGTGATCCACCCACCTCGGCCTCCCACAGTGCTGGAATTACAGGCGTGAGTCACTGCGCCTGGCCTGGCTCGCATCTTGCAGACGGCAGCAAGAGAACCGAGTGAGGCGTTGAGGTCAGGCAGGCTGTGTGACCTGGAGCACGGGAATTTCTCTCTCGGAGCCCCTGCGTCTCAGCAGGAAGGCATCTGGGGTCTTAGGTCAGGAGCCCGGCTCTGCCACATCCCAGCCGGGTGAGCCTGAACTAGTCGTTCTTGCTGGAGACTCAGTTTCCCCAAGTGGAAAACAGGCCCCACCTCAAGGCTGGAAAAATACCACGTGTGGGTAAAGTGTAGGTTCTGGAACTGGCCCAGGGTTTGATTCCCAACTCTGCTACCACAACTAGCTGTGTGGCCAGGGGCAAATTGCTTAACCTCTCTGTGCCTCAATTTACTCATCTAGAAAATGAGGATCATAATAGCACTCAGTGCATGGGAGTGTTGAAAGGATTAAATGTGTGAGCGGAGGTATAGCTCTTGGAACAGTGCCTGGTACACAATAAGCATTATCTCACTTAGCTATTGTTGTTATTACGTTAAAGATGAATCTCGCTCTGTTGCCCAGGCTGGAGTGCAGTGGCACAATTTCAGCTCACTGTGACCTCCACCCTCCAGGTTCAAGCAATTCTCCTGCTTCAGCCTCCCGAGTAGCTGAGATTACAGGTGTGTGCCATATCCAGCTAATGTGTGTGTGTGTGTGTGTGTGTGTGTGTGTGTGTATTTTTAGTAGAGATGGGGTTTCGCCATGTTGGCCAGGCTGGTCTTGAACTCCTGACCTTAAGTGATCCGCCCACCTTGGCCTCCCAAAGTGCTGCGATTATAGGCTTGAGCCACCACACCTGGCCTGTTGTTAGTTCGCGGGAGGAGCTGGTGAAAAGGTGGAGGTGAGGGTATTGCTGGGAGTGAGTATGTGAGCAGGTTCTCAGATTACCAATCCAGAGACAAGGGGCTGGGTCTGGGGGAGAGCCGCGTGGCTGCCCACACCTCTGCTGACAATTCTCCCACAGGGCTCAGCAGGGAAGGGAAGCTCAGCCTCTGGGTCATCAGAGCCAGGTTCAAATTCCACCTATGCCATTTCCCTACTGGGTGACTCCAGGCCAGTGACTCAGCCTCTCTGGACCTCTGTCTCCTGTGAACTGAGCCTGCCCCATAGGATTGCCAGGATTCTCTGAGCTTGGCCATAGGGTTGGCTGAGCACAGGCCCTGCCACGGAGTTGGAGCCAGGAACCCTGGTGGCGCTATTACTGTTATTACGACTTTTTTGTAAAGGTGGGGTCTCACTACATTGCCCAGGCTGGTCTGGGACTCCAGGCCTCAAGGGATCCTCCTGTCTTGGCCTCCCAAAATGCTGGGATTATATGTGTGAGCCACCACGCCCAGTCCTATGGTTATTATTATTTTATTCACTGGACCCAGAAAGGAGAAGGGACCTCCAGCAGGGGTAGGAGAGGGGGATGGGAAGCAGGTGGGACTGGGGGAGGGAAGTTGGGACCACGGTGAGCTAAGGGCTAGAAGGGGAGCAGGGACCCGCCAAAGACCTTGGGCGCTGCTGTCCAGGGTGGTTATTTTTAGGATCTGGCAGCAGCCTGCAGCCCCACCCCCAGCTGCCACCCGGCCCCACCCCCACATTCCGGGGCTCGGCTTGCACCAAGTCAGCAGGCCCCGAGACAGGTGGGCCAGGGTGGCTGGGGGGACATGAGTCCAGGCCCTGGGGCTCAAGGACATCCCGGGTTGGCAGCCCAGACCCCTGCCCTTCAGAGGATGCTCCCCCAATCCCTGCCAGGGACACCCCAAGAGAGGGCACTGAGGCAAGGTGGGTGACCCCCGCCAAGAGACACAAGCAGAAAGCCCCAGAGCCACACACACACCCCACCACACACTCCCCAGATCATGCTGTAAACCGAGTGACACAGCCACACTTCCAAGCTCAGGGGCATGCCCAAGATAGAGGCACTCCTGTGTCAGCTACCAAGTCAGACACAAGGTCACAGGGACCACACAGCAGCAATCGCAAAGAAGCCCACAACACCTGCTGTTGCAGACTCTGCCGGGCGACACAGACACACCTCCCACGGCTGGTGGCGCCAGTGCTGGTGACAAACTGTAATCAACACGGGCCTGGCTCAACAGCCCCTTGCAGGGGGTGACAGTTGGCAGCTGTCAGGACCCCTTTCATCTCTGGGATCCCTCCCCGTAACCCAAGACTTGTGCTGAAGAAATGGCAAATCCCAGTGGGGGGTTCAGGCGGCCTCACAGATGGAGGGGACTCCCAGACACAGAGGTCAGCCTTCCCATGCACCGGCCTGCCTTTGTTGGTGGAGGGTGTTGGTGGGGCAGGGGGTGGCCACAGGCCCTTTCCCGAGCTGAGACAGCCTCTGGCACCCACAGAGACTCCCCTTCTCTGGCCCCCACCCAGATTCCCATCCCATGCAGTACCTGGCTGGGCTGGGCTGGGCTGAAGGGGGCTCTCTGTATCCTGGAGGTGACACTAACCCAAAGGAAGGGCCTGCAGCCGTGGCCTTATATAGGGGGACCTAGGCTGTGCTATTGGCTGGGAGGGACTGTCCCCAGGGAGGAGTCCTGGAGGGCAGCTGAGCCTCTCACCTCCCTGCTCAGGCACCATGCCCACCCCGAACCCAGGCATGCCTTGCGCCCAGCCCCGTGGCCTTGTATGGGCTAAGCCGCCCCAGGGGCTGGGCCCAAGCCCCCCCACCAAGCTGATTCCCTGACCAAGTGCTGAGTCGGGCTGGCGGTGGGGACAACTGGCCCCCCGCCGGGAACACGGGACAGTGGCTGGGAACATCCCAAGCACGTAGAAGCCACCCTCCCCTGGCCCCTGAGTCTCCTCCAGCCACCAGCCCCTCCTATGTGTGCCCCTGGGCCCTCACCCCTAGCCCAGTCCCAGTGGCACCTTGGGGAACCAAGCTGTGGTTCCAGGAGGACCAGGTGCCCTGGGAGCAGGAGGAAGCAGACCGGGAGAGGCTGCGTGGCCGCCTGCTGCCATCACCTATAGGGAGGGTCCAAACAAACCCAGTTGCAGTAGAGGGCAGTCTAACCCCAGAAACCTGCGCTTGGACGCCCCTTCCTCCTAGGGACTGAGTGGAGGGTAAACCGAGGCTGGCCGAGTTGGGGAGATTCAAACTCAGGGCTGGGGTGGGAGGTGGTGGTCACCCTCCCCCTGCTCAACCCTTGCCCCCTCGGTGCTACTGGAAGATTTCTGCTGCGCAGGGGACAGGGAGGGTCTCAGCCGCCAGGAAAGGAGTTATTTTTAGAGGGCGCTTTGCTGTCTCCTCCTCTGCGAAGGCACTGGGTTTGGGGTGGCTCAGGGGCAGGTGTTGGAGGGGGGTTCGCCACGTGTCCTGGTTAATTATAACCGGGCGTCTCGGGTGTCCCCGGGCCTCGCCTCCTTACAAGGGCAGCCATGGGGCCCTGAGTGGCAGCTCCCCGCCCCCCCCGGGAAGGGGGCTGGGCAGCGATGGGTTCAGAGCGCTCTCCGCGCCTCGGCTGTGACCAAGGACTTCAAGGGCTGAGAAGGGGGTTCTGTGGATGAGGGTACGGCATAGAGGAAGCCGCTTTCTCCTCCTGGGGCGCGCCAAGATTGCAGGCTGATCAGGTCTCCTCCTCCAGGGAGCTCCCAGGATTTCGAGGAAGAAAAGAATGTCCCTTCCCTCTGGGTTCCTCCCTCGCCCAGGGTTTCCTGGGTCTCCAGTCCTCACCTCATACCTTCCCAGGCAGGTGAGGACTGGCTTAGAGAAAGGGAGCCTCACTGCCTCTCCCCTAGACGCCTGATCTGAGTGGGGCAGGGGAGAAGGGTGCTTTAAAAACGTTTACGTGGGGCCCAGCCCCTTCCCAGCAAACTCAGATTGGCAAGGGTCTCTTTCATGGTTATGGAAACTGAGGCCCGGAAAACTAAATGGAACTGGGCTAGAGACAGTGATCTGTCAGGCACTTCCTGAGGCTACAACAAAACACGAAACCCCTGCCCTTCTGGAGGCAATAGAGCAAGAGGGTCACAGACGAGGGGACGGCACGGCACGGCAGGAGAGGCCGAGGCAGGCCTCTTTCAGAAGGTGACATCTGAGCAGAGACCTGAAGGAGAGCAGGGAGCCAGCCATGTGCGAATCTGCGAAGAACAGCAGGTGCAAAGGCGCTGAGGTGGGAGTGGCTGGGCATATCTGAGGACAGAGGGAAGGTGGCCAGGGGGCTGGAGCAGACGGGGCCAAGGAGAGATGGGAGGAAGAAGATGAGGTTGGATGGGGCACAGCAGCAGACCCATGGCACCCTAGGGGCTGTGGGATGAGTTTTAATTCCATTGCGATTGACGTGTTAAATGGGCTAGATTTGGTGGCTCACACCTGTAATCCCAGCACTTTGGGAGGCAGAGGCAGGTGGATCACTTGAGGCCAGGAGTTCGAGACCAGCCTGGCCAAGATGGTGAAACCCCGTCTCTACTGAAAGTACGAAAATTAGCCAGGCATGGTGGCACACACCTATAATCCCAGCCCGTTGGGAGACCGAGGCATAAGAATTGCTTGAATCTGTAGGCGGAGGTTGCAGTGAGCTGAGACAGATGGTGCCATTGCACTCCAGCCTGAGGATAGAGCAAGACTTGGTCTCAAAAAAAAAAAGAAAGAAAGAAAATGTTAAATGGATGAGACATAGAAAGACAAACATCACATGTTATTTGT
>NW_022439935.1:0-8185 GCF_009761245.1 Sapajus apella
AGGCTGGAAGTTTGCTTGAGCCTAGGAGTTTTAGACCAGCCTGGGTGATATAGGAAGTCCCCATCTCCACAAAAAATAAAAATTTATGTCAGACATAGGTGCTCATGCCTCTAATCCCAGAACCTTGGGAGGCCAAGGCAGGTGGATGTCAACGTTAGGAGATCAAGACCATCCTGGCCAACATGGTGAAATCCTGTCTCTACGAAAAATACAAAATTAACTGGCCATGGTGCCAGCTACTCATGTGGCTGAAGCAGGAGAACCACTTGAACCCGGGAAGCAGAGACTTGAGTGAGCTGAGATCTCACCACTGCACTGCAGCCTGGCAACAGAGCAAGCGAGGTCTGGACTAGGGTCAGGGTGAAGACCAAGGTAGGGCAGGGCCAGGTAAAAGGGGCAAGGCCAGGACCAGGGTGAGGTCAGAGCCAGGACAGGACTAGGATAGCATGTGGTCAGAGCCAGGCCAGGACGAACACAGGGTCAGGGTCTGGGCCAAGGCCAAGGCTGGGCCAGGGACAGGGCCAGAGTCAATGCAGAGCCAAGGAGAAGGCAGGAACAGGGTGGGTCCAGAGCAGGGGCTGGACCAAGTCAGAACCAGGACAAAGTAAAAGCAGGGACAGGGCAGTGCAAGGCCAGGATAGGACCAGGACCGCGGAAGGGCAGGACTAGAATATTACAAGGCATAGCCAAAAGCAGGACAATGTAATAGCTGGGGTAGGACTAGGAACAGGGCCAGGTTATGGTGGGGCCTCTACAGGGCCAGAACAGAGTGTGACAGGGCAGGGCCAGGGCCAGGGAGAAGGCAGGGCCAGGGCCAGAGCCAAGGCTCTGCCAAGGGAGAGAGTGCCAGTGCAGGGTTAATGCAGGGTGAAGGGCAGTGCCAGGGCACAAACTGTGCAGGGTAAGATAGGGCAATGGCATGACTGGTCCATGGCAGGGATAAATATAGCATAGCAGAGGGCCAAGGAAAGGCTAGGGCAGGAAAGGGCCATGGAAGCCTCAGGGCCAAGGCAGTTGCAGGGCCAGAAGCAGGGCAAAGCCAGAGTCAGAACAGGACCAGGGCCAATTGAGGGTCAGGGCTATGGCATGATGACTGGCAAGGTGAAGGCCATGGGCAAGTCAGGGCCAGGACAGAACTAGAGCCAGAGCAGGGCCCTTGCATGTGAGCAGTGTAGGGCAGGGTACTGGGCAATTCAGTGCCTAGTCAGGCCTTGTCCAGGGCAGAACCAGAGCCAGGACAAGGCCAAAGCTAGGGCAGGACCAGAGCTGGGTCATAACCAGGGAAAAACTAGGGGCAGGGACACAACAAATAACACGACAGGGCCAAGGCCAGTGCAGGGACATGGCAGGGTCAGGGCTTGGCACAGATGAAGGTCAGGACCAGCACAAGACCAGGATAGGGCAGGGCTAGGGTAGCACAGAGCCAAGGCAAGCTAGGACCAGTGCCAGGACAGGATCAGTAGAGGACCAGATGATGACAGGGCAGGAACATGGAAAGCCAGGGCTGGGATATGGACAGGACAGGGCCCATAAAAAGGGTCAGAAATGGGCCAGGACGATGACAAGGCTAGAGAGAGCCAGGAAAAAGGCAGGGTCAGGGGCCAAGGCAAGAGGAGGGCCAGGTCAGAATCAGAGCCAGCACAGACCAAAGGCCTTGGCCAGGGCCAGGCAAGGCCAGTGTAGGGAGGGTCCGATTAAGATCAGAGCCAAGGCAGAACTACAATACATAGGGCTAAGGCAGGGCCAGAGAAGGGTGGGGCCACGGCAGGGCAGGGTCAGCAGCATGTCATACCTGTAGCAGGTTCAGGGACAATGCTGAGCCAAGAGGGGCCAGGGCCAAGCAAGCATATGGTGGGTCCAGTGTCAAGGCACAGCCAGTGGGTGCCAGGGCATTGCCAGGGCCACCATAGGCCAAGCCAAGGCAGGGTCAGGGATAGAGCCAGACAAAGGGCAGGGCCAGGGAGGTTCCAGGGTAATGGCTGGGCCAGTGCAGCACGAGGACAAGGCAAAGGCAGGGCCAGTGCAGGATACAAACAGTGTAGGGCCAGGGCAGAGGTAGCACAGGGCATGGCTAAAAGCAGGTGAGGGTCATAGTAGGGGCAGGGCTAGAAACAGGGTTAGGGAAAGCAGTTGGCACAGTATGGCAGGGACAGAGCAGAGGAGGTCAGGGCCAGGACTAGGTCATGGACAGAGGAGACAAGGTGTAAGACCAGGGAAACTTCGAGGAGAAGGCAGGGCCAGGGCCAAGGCAGAGCCAGGTTAGAACAGGACCAGTGCAAGACCAATGCAGGTTGAGGGCAAGGCCAGAGCAGAGAAGAGCAGGGCCATGGTGGGTCAGTGCCTGGACAAGCATAGGGCCAGGCCCAGGAATATTGCAGGACCAGGGACAGGGCAAGGGCCAGCACAGGACCAGAGTCAGGCCATAGAGAGGACAGAGCAAGTGCCAAGGCAGGGCCAGGTAGTTCCAGGGTTGAGTGACACTGAATCCTAAGTGCTAGAGCTGAGGCAAGGTCAGGGAAAATCCAGGGCTGGGTCAGGGTTACATCAAAGACAAGACAAAGGAAGGACCAAGGATATTCAGGGACAGGGAACAACCAGGGCAGCGTCAGACAGGGCAGTGGAAGTGCCAGGCCATGACAGGGTCAGGTTAGCCCTGTGACAAGGCAGAGCCAGGCCAGGATAGCACAGGACAAAGGCAGGGCTGGTCCAGTGAAGGCACAGGTTCCTGACCATGCTCAGAGAAGCTCCAGGGAAGGGCCAGACTTGGGGCCAGCACCAGGAAAGGGCAATTTCAGGACCAAGGCAAAGAAAGAGTAGGACCAGGGCCATGGCAGGACCAGGATTAGGAGCAGTGGTCAGGGCTGTGGCCACATCTGGTTTAGGGACAGGGTAAGGGCCAAGGTATGACAGGGCAAAGGAGCGAGACCAGGACCAGGTTGAAATCCGGGCCAGGGTAGGACTAAGATAGCACAGGGCTAGGGACATGCCAGGCCAATTTAGGGTCAGGGCTGGGTCAGGAGCAGGGCCAGAGCAAGGGTAGGGCCACAGAGAAGGCAGGACCAGGGAGAGTCCAGAGCAAGGTCACGGCCAGGGCAGAATGAGGACCAGGACAAAGCAAAGGCAGGGTCAGCATAGATTAAGGCCAGGATAGGGCCAGAGCAGGGCTAGGATAGCATAGGGAATGGCCAAAAGCAGGGCAGGCCATAGCAAGGGCAAGAGTAGGAACAGGGCCAGGGAAAGCACTGGGCGAGGGTATTGTGTAGCCAGTACAGGGTCAGGGTCAGCCCAGGGCAGGGGCAGGGCAATGCCAAGGCAGAGAGGGCCAGTGCAGGATCGATGCAAGGTTAGGGCAAGGCCAGGGCATGGAAAGGCACAGAAGAGAAAGGGAAGATCCAGGGCAGGGCTGGGGCAAAGGAAGGCAGGGTCAAGACTGGCTAAAGGATGGGGGGACTAGAGATACAGCAGGGTCAGGGCCCTGGCTAAATAAGGGCAGAACCATGGCAGGGCAGGGCCAGAGCCAGGTCTTAGATAGGAGAGGGCAAAAAGCAAAGGCAGGGTCAGTGCACATCCAGGGATTGGTTATGGGTCTGGGCAGGGCAGATGCACAACCAGTGCAGTGTAAGACAAGGCAGTGGCACGCCTGGGCCATGGCAGGGCCAGGAAAGGGCAGTATGTGCAGGGCCTTAATAGACCAGGGCAGAGACAGGTCAAGGCATGGCTGGGACAAATCAGCCTCAGGACATGTCCATGTCCGGGTCAGGGCCAGAACAGGACCAGGACAGTGACCACTGGCAGGCCTGGTGCCGTGGCAGGACCAGAGTCAGCAGGAGCAGCAGGAATCAAGCCATGGCCAGCACAGGTCCAGGGAAGGGACCAGGTAGCACATGGCCAAGACAGGGCTAGGGTAGGGCCAGGGAAGTGGGTAGAACAATGCCCCGTCAGGGCTGGATGAGGGCAAACGGGCTTGGGTGATGGCTAGGGAAAACTCAAGGGCAGGATCACAGCTAGGGACATGACAGGTTCAAGAGGGGGGCCAGGAGAGGCCCAGAAACAGGGAAAAACCAGGGAACGGACAGGGACATGGCAGCGTCAAGGCTTGGGAAAAGGCAAGGTCAGCTAAGCTCAGGGCGTAGGCAAGCCACGGCTAGGGTAGCACAGAAGCAAAGCAAGGCAGGGACAGTGTAGGGTGAGGACAGAGCCAGGGGATGGCAGGGCAGGGACAAAGATGGCCAGGGCTGGTACGTGGACAGCAGGGCCCACAGCAGGACAGGGCCAGGGATGGACTAAGGCAAGGGCAGGGCCAGATCAGAATTAGAGCCAGGGTAGTGTAAGACCAGGGCTGGATATGGCCAGTGTAAGGAGGCCCATGTCAGCCCAGGATAGGATAAGGGCAATGTCAGGGTTGAGTCAGGACTAGGATAGCACAGGACCAAGATAGGGCCAAAGAAGGTCAGGGCCAAGGCAGACCCAGGGAATGGTAGGACCAGCATAGCAGAGAGACAAGGAAAGGCCAGGGCAGGTAGTGGCCAGGGCAGGGGCAGAAGCAAAGTGAGAATGATGGGCATCAATGAATGAAAAGGCAGGAGCAGGGTCAAGTCAGGGTCAAAACTATGGCAGGGTGAGGGCCATGGGTAAGTCAAGGCCAGAACAGTATTAGGGTTAGGGCAGCACTCTGGCATGGGCAGTGTAGGGCAGGCCACTGGGGAGTGACAGTGCCAAGTTGGCTGGGCTAGGGCAGGACCTGGATGGGTCATGGTCAGGGAAAAACCAGGGGCAGGGTCACAGCCAGGGACATGATAGGACCAAGGTCAGGGCCAGAAGCAGTGCAGAATCAGGGCCAGAGCAGGAACGTGGCAGTACCAGGGCTTGGCACAGGGTAAGGTCAGGATGAACTGATGGCCAGGACAGGGCAGAACTAGGGTAGTGCAGAGCCAAGCCAGGGCAATTTCAGTATAAAGCAAAGACGGCGCCCGGAGACAGCAGGGTAGGGACAGGGAATGCCAGGGTTGGGAAATGGACAGGGCAGGGCCCACAATAAGGCATGGCCAGGACAAGGGCAAGGGCAGAGAATGGCCAGGGAAGGGTGAAGGCAAGGGGTGGGCAGGGCCAGGGAAAAGGCCATGGCTGATGCAGGACTAGGATAGCACAAAGCAAAGGCAGGTCTGGGGAAGGGCAGGGCCCAGACATCACCAGGGCTGAACCCGCGTATGGCAGGGCCAAATCAGGGTCAGGTCTATGGCATGAACAGGGCAGGGTTAGCTCTGTACCATAGCCAGGGCAGGTCCAGGTACAATGCAGGGATCAAGAGGGGCCGGGGTGATTCGTATTATGCTATAGGCCCTTAATTTTAGTAACACTGCTGCAAGTAGTATTGAGCTGGCAATAGGGCCTTCTATGTGGCCTTTGGGAAGTCATAGGTGAAGTCTGTATAGAAGTGTTTTGACTACAGAAGCCATCATATATGCCAAAAATGTGGTGTTATTTGTTAAAGAAAATAATAATTCTTTGGTTGTATTTGTTATTGTTTAGCATATTTAGTGGTCCTAAGATGTTTTGGGTATAAGGGAGTGCAATAAGTAAGGGGAGGGATCCTACTAGTGTATGAAATAAGAAGTAAGAGCTTGCATTAAGGCGTTCTGGCTGATAGCCTCAGTGGGTAGTGATGATTAGAGTGGGGATTGATGTAGCTTCAAATAGAATATAAAATAGAATTAGTTCTGTGGCTGTGAATGCTATAATTAGAAAAATTTCTGGAAGAATTAGTATGGAAATGTAGAGCTTTTTCATGGGAAAGAATCAGTGGATAGGTGATGTTGAGTAGCTAGAATTAATAGGAGTAGTAATCAGGCTGTTAAAATTAGAAGAGGGCATATTAGTGGGTCTAAAAGGAAAGTTAGTGAGACGCTGTGTGGGTTGTTGGGTTGGTAAAAGCTTAATAGAGCAAGGAGGCTAATAAAGAAGCTAATAAATAAGCTATGGGTGGCTGTGTTGATTCAGATTATGTTATTTTTTAAAAGCCATGTTGTTGGTAGCAGTATGATATTATCCCAAATTTTGGGGATAATAATTTTTTATTTTTATTTTATTTATTTATTTTTATTTTATTGCATTTTAGGTTTTGGGGTACATGTGAAGAACATGCAAGATTGTTGCATAGGTACACACGTGGCAGTGTGATTTGCTGCCTTCCTCCCCATCACCATTATCTGGCATTTCTCCCCATGCTATCTCTCCCCAACTCCCCAGCCCCCACTGACCCTCCCCTATTTCCCCCCAACAGACCCTTATATTTTTTTAATTATTTTTTTAGGGTGTACGGAATGTAAATTTTTTTATTGTTCCATTATATAATTTTACCTGTATTTGGAATCTCCAATCCTCATAGTGGCAGAAAATTAGTTATGGTCATTTCTGGGTAAATTCAGGCATTTTACATTTAAGCTTAGTTAATTAAGAATTGTTCTTTTTTCTTAGCCTGGCTCCTAGGCTTAGGGATGTACTTCATATCTCAGTCTCAGGGAGAGGTGTCTGCTCCCCAGACCTCCAGGTGGAAGTCTGTCACTGACACTTCTGCACCTGCATCCCCAAACTTTATCTGGAGAATTCAGTAATAGTCTCCCATACTTCTTTACATCTAATCCCCAGAGGAGGATACATGAATATCCCTTCTTGGAGACCATGATTGCATTTCTCATTACTTCCTCCCCATTTCACCTCTTCCCCCAACTCAGCTTCATCTAGTCTGGGGTTGGGAAGAGTGGGAAAAAATTGATTGAGCCAATATACTGTTCGCTCAATTTTTGCATCTTATGTCTGAATTGAGCACTCTTATCTTAAAGCTCAAGAATTGGGCATATTTCTTCACTGATTCCACTGTGCCAGCTTCCCTAAACAATGGAAAACTTGCCTCTGTTTCCCCAAATGGTCATTGGAGGAGGAATGCAGAGAAACGAGAGTGTGGGATGGGAAACCGTGATGGGTGAAACCTCACATATTATTCCAGCTGTAAGAGATAGAGGATGTGAGGAAGACAAACCAAACATTAGCAGAGTTTGCACCCAGGGTATAAGATGAAGAGAAGGGAGAAGATTTTGGTTTACATCTTTCCACATTGCTTAATTTGTTTTTACAATAAACATGAATTTTTTTGGAAATGAATTTAATTAGTCTAAAGATTAGTGGTTAAGGCTAAGATGAAATGGCTCAAATCTGTAATCTCAGCACTTTGGAAGGCTGAGACTGAAGAATTGCTTGAGCCCAGGAGTTTGGGACCAGCCTGCATAGCATAGCGAGATCCTATCTCTACAATAAATTTAATAATTAGCAAGGTGTGGTGGTGCACACCTGTAGCTTTAAGTTCTGCACATGGCTTAGGCCATATGTGTTGGAAATTGTGACTAGTAGGGCTATGCCTACTGCAGCTTCACATGCAGCAAATACTAGAAGGACAATGGGTATTAGGAACGCAAACTGAGTAGTTTGAGTTCTTTATATGTTTTTTGTGTTAACCCCTTTCCTGATGCATAGTTTGCCAATACTTCCATATTCTGGATTGCTTCCTCATTCTACTGATTGCTTCCTCTACTTCACAGAAGTTTCTAATTTGAATGTAATTGCATTTGGCTCTTTTTGCTTTTGTTGCTTGTGCTTTTGATGTCTATTTGAAAATCCCTTGTCCTAATCAATTTCACGAAGCACTGATGCTGTTTTCTTCTCTAGTAGTTTCATAGTTTCAGGTCCTACGTTTAAATCTTTATTTTGAGTAGATTTTTGTATATGGTAAGATACTGGTCTAGATTTATTCTTGTATGTGTGGGTGTTGTGTTTTCCTAGCAGTTTATTGAAGAGATTGTCCTTCCCGAAAGTGTGTTCTTGGTGCCTTTGTTTTTTTTTTTTTTTTTTTTTTTTGGAGGGGGTTTTGCTCTTTTTTCCCAGGCTGGAGTGCAATGGCGCGATCTTGGCTCACCGCAACCTCTGCCTCTTGGGTTCAGGCAATTCTCCTGCCTCAGCCTCCTGAGTAGCTGGGATTACAGGCACACACCACCATGCCCAGCTAATTTTTTTTTTGTATTTTTAGTAGAGACAGGGTTTCACCGTGTTGACCAGGATGGTCTCGATCTCTTGACCTCGTGATCCACCCGCCTCAGCCTCCCAAAGTGCTGGGATTACAGGCTTGAGCCACCGC
>NW_022439936.1:0-8184 GCF_009761245.1 Sapajus apella
TAAAGCTAAAGATGTAAATAAAGTTGATAAAGACACTTCATGAAATGGGGAGGGCATGGTATCTTGGAAAAAAGTACCATTTAAGTAATCCAAAGAAGTGTCCAGAGAGAAGCTGCTCAATTGTGGAGCAGTAAGTGGGCCTTGGCCTTCTTTGTCTGGGTGTATTTCTAATCACTGAGGTTATAGAGTGCGTTTTCTTCCTACGGGGGAGGCTCATGCTTCATTAGTTTCTACCAATCCCTTCCTCAGTGGTAACAGGAAGGAGAGATTCCAAGTATCTTTTGACAAGAAAGTCTGTCCTGAGGTCAACTGAGTTCATCCTCCCATCTCCAAGAACACAACCTAATTTCATCCAGAAGAGGCGGCTACCTGCCCAATCTCTTCTGCATGGAAGATCAGGCCAGCCAAGCCTAGTGATGCACTGTTTGGCAATCCCTTCAGTTTGGTGCTATCACTTAGAAAATGGGGCAGGGCTGGGCACCTGTCATCCTCTTTCCATCTAGGTGGGGGTGTTGTGACTCAGGTTTTCTTAGCAAGTCCACTGTTGAGTGGCAGCCAGGAAGCCTGAAGAAGAGTGAACTAGAGAAGATCTCAGTGAGCACAGGAAGAGTGGGCAGGGGATTGCTTATGCGGCTTTCATGCATTTGAACAGAAAAAGGTTGGAATTTGATTATTGACCCATATACCCTATATTGTGTGGACGGGACGGGAGCTCCCTAAGTTCAGTGAGTGACATGAGTGGGTAGAATTTGTCTCTGAATGCTTTTTCCTAGCCCAGGAATGAGAAATCAATAATAATAACAATATAGATTGTATTACTATTGTTATGATTACTATTGTCCTTGTATCGTGCCAGGCCTAATGCCGCAGGATTAGCATGCATCCATCCATTCAAACCTGTCAACAACCCTAGGGATAGGTATCATTATTCCATTTCAGAAATGAGGAAACCAGGACTTAAGGAGCCCAAAGTACACGTGCTCAGCCAACTACATTCTGTAAGACAAATCTGGCCCATTGCCTGTTTTTGTAAATAATTTTTTTTTTTTTTGGAATGCAGCCATGCCCGTTGTTCATGTATTGTCTGTGGCTGCTTTTGTGATACAGGGGCAGAGCTGAATGATAGCAAGACAGAGCCAATGGCCTACAATGGTAAAAATACTTACTACTCTTTGCAGAAGAACTTTGTCAAGCCCAGCTCAGGAACAAAGCCCTAATCAGGATGGTCAGCCACAGATTGATCTCCGTCTGACCCAGAACCCAGGGCAACCATTGCCAAGAGGAACTTGTTCCCACAGGAAAGGGGGTTCCTGAGGAGTCAGTTTTCTTTCATCAGGAGCATCTGAACATCTCAGGGAGTCTGCAGCAGCAGCATCTCCAGTCTCCTGGCTCCTGTTTCTGAGTACACTCTGTAGGTGCAGGTTTCCCTCTACCGGGCCCCTGGTTTCTAAGGCCCTCTCTGATTCATGCGTCTGGAGTCCTGTCCTGAAGCATGGACCAGGTTACTGGGTTGTGATCTTCCCGCTCAACCCCTGCCTTCCTTTGTGGTTGAAGACGCCTACTGTCCTCATCTGCTTGGAGGGGGCTCCTAGGCTGGAGCTTGAGAGTCCCTGGTATCCAAGATGGCAGCTGGCTAGAAACTGAATTTAAATGCTCCATCCTTCAATGTTTTGAGTATCAGTGTTGGTCTGGATCAACCTGGGGGTGGCTACGCTCTCTTATTCTTAGTGAAAATAGAACCCCCAGCATTTATGATGAATAAAATTCTCTACAATGCTGTTTGGATGTTTTATGAGTTAAGGGATTACATTGTTGACCTCTTTACCAAGTACATGTGAGGCCATATGTATTACCTGATGGTTGAGGATTGAGCAATGGGGAGGAATTCGGGTCTCACATGGAGGTGACGTGATAACTCAGCCTTAGTCCCCTAGCCTAGCTTTCATTGATCTCTACCCTATTCTTAATGGTAATCCCCTCAGGATCCCCTTTGTAATCTTTATCTTTAATCCAGCCTTTGAGCATGGAGGCCAGAAAGTTGGAGGAAAGCCAGGAGTTCAATATCCTATGCAAGCATTAATTTCTTTCTCATAGAAAACAATCTATATGTCAGTGCTGTGCTAACACTGCATCTTTAATATTGTGGCTGTAGCTTTAGGCCAGTAAGCATTAATAAAACAGACCTACTTGAACAGATGCAAGTCAGACACTAAAGAGAAAGTTATGAGGCTCAACGCTGATCCCAATCGCTCACTCATCTGTTCCTCTTCTATGGAATCTTCCATTAAAAAGTTTTTTTAAAAAACTCCAGTTACACCGCAGCAAGGAATATGCTGTGTGTCTAAGGGAAATTGGCACATTTGTCAACCACATTCTGGATATGGAGATGTGATTTGGCTCTGGGCTTGTCCCAGGTAGCAGACACATTTGTAAGACCTAGATCTTATTTATGATGACAGTGACAGAGCATGATGAAGTGGCTGCCCTGAGCAGGGTGTGGGGCACCTAAGATGGATTTCACTCTTGTATTGCTATTAAAAGATTCTTAGCATTTATAGTGAAGGGAAGTTGTGAGACTTTTTCTCCGGGGGTCATGAACAAAGCATCTAAGAAAAACCAAGGTGTATTTTTTAGCTCTTCGAAACCCACAGTCCTGGTTTTGATCTCTTTGCTTTCTAAGCTGCAAAACAATAGTGATCAGCTTTGTCACTTGTCAGGCAGGGACGCCTTAGGGAGTGCCCAGAAAAACTGTGAGGATGGAGGTCACGCCGGGAGACTTTCTAAAGTGGCATTTTGGAATTGGACTGCTACCAATTAGTGTGTTCTAAAATCCTATTTTTAAAAGCAGTAGGATTAATGGAATAGAAAATACCATGTGTCTGGATCATATATGTTATGCTATTTACATATACTGGGTCACTGCATAAAAGGTACTCTTAATATGGGTTGCATTTAGAAGTATTTGAAAAATTATATTCTAAAGGTTAACCCCAGGTCAGTGAGGAGAAGAAAGAATGTCCCCATTTCTTCTTCCTCCTGTGGCTCATTCCACATAGAGGGATTTTCCTAACTCTGGATCATCTGGCAATCAGCTAGCAGCTGATGCTTCCCAGTCCCATGACAGGGGTGCAGGAGCCCACTCTGGTACTCCCTCAGTAAGAACCAGGGCCTTTGCTCAAACTAGGAGTGAGCCAGATTGAGTGAGGCTCTCAACAGTGTAGCGGGGAGAAACTAACATTAATTTAGTATTTATTATGCATTGGCATAATTGCGGCTCTTCATAAAAGCACTTTACGTTATTTTGTAGGAAATAATACATGCAGTTATATGTCTCATTTTTATTATACTTTCAGTTCTGGGGTACATGCACAGATCGTGCAGGTTTGTTACATATGTGTACACGTGTCTTGGTGGTGGTTTGCTGCATCCATCGCCCTGTTATCTACATTAGGTATTTCTCCTAATGCTATCCCTCTCCTCTCCCCCCACCTGCTGCTATTCCTACCCTAGCTCCCCATCCCACAGGCTCCGGTGTATGATGTTCCCTTCCCTGTGTCCATGTGTTCTCATTGTTCGACACCCACTTATGAATGAGAATATTCGGTGTTTGGTTTTCTGTTCTTTTGTCAGTTTGCTGAGAATGATGGCTTCCAGTTTCATCCATGTCCCTGCAAAGGACATGAACTCATCCTTTTTTCTGGCTGCATAGTATTCCATGGTATATATGTGCCACATTTTCTTTATCCAGTCTATCATTGATGGACATTTGGGTTGGTTCCAAGTCTTTGCTATTGTGAACAGTGCCACAATCAACATACATGTGCATGTGTTTTTATAATAGAATGATTTATACTCATTTGGGTACATACTCAGTAATGGGATTGCTGGTTCTAATGGTATTTCTATTTCTAGATCCTTGAGTAATCCCCACACTGTCTTCCACACGGTTGAATTAATTTACACTCCCACCAACAGTGTAAAAGTGTTCCTATTTCTCCACATCCTCTCCAGCATCTGTTTTCTCCTGATTTTTTTAATGATCACCATTCTAACTGGTGTGAGGTGGTATCTCAATGTGGTTTTGATTTGCATTTTTCTAATAAGCAGTGATGATGAGCTTATTTTCATGTGTTTGTTGGCTGCATACATATCTTCTTTTGAAAAGTGTCTGTTCATATCCTTTGCGCACTTTTTGATGGGGTTGTTTTTTTTCTTGTAAAGTTCTCCATAGACTCTGGATAGTAGCTCTTTGTCAGATGGGTAGATGGCAAATTTTTTTTTTCCATTCTGTTGGTTGCCAGCTCACTCTGACCATAGTAATTTTGCTGTGCAGAAGCTCTTATGTTTAGTTAGATCCCATTTGTATATTTTGACTTTTGTTGCCATTGCGTTTGGTGTTTTAACCATGAAGTACTCGCCCATGCCTATGTCCTAAATGGTTTTGCCTAGGTTTTCTTCTAGAGTTTTTAAGTCTTATGTTTAAGTCTTTAATCCATCTAGAGTTAATTTTTGTATAAGGTGTAAGGAAGGGATCCAGTTTCAGCTTTCTGCTAGCCAGTTTTCCCAGCACCATTTATTCAATAGGGGATCATTTCCCCCTTGCTTGTTATTGTCAGATTTGTCAAAGATTAAGTGGTTGTAGTTGTGTGGCATTCTTTCTGAGGCCTCCATTCTGTTCCATTGCTCTATATTTCTGTTTTGGTACCAGTACCATGCTGTTTTGATTACTGTAGCCTTGTTTCTTGCTGGAAACTACAGATTGGAGCTGTTGCTAATCGGTCATCTTGGCAGAAGTCCCTATATTGGGTTTTATGATTAACAAAGCACTTCCACAGTTGAGTCTGACTTGACCCTCACCACATATGTGTCAGGAGGTTATGGGAAATATTGTCCCCATTATAGAGATTAAAAAACTGAGAAGAGATGGAGCAAATGATTCACAGGCTTACTAGGCAATAGAGCCAAGTTTTGAACCTAGGTGTTGCTTCCAAGTCCACTGTTCTTTCTATTATAACTACTACTGCTAAGATTATAAAGACCATTGTGTCTTGAGTTTTGAGTTCCACTCTATAGTTTCTATTATGCTGGAGGCAAAAAATATTACTGCCAGCAAAAGTGGCAGTAATATTTGGTTTCTTAGTCTGTTCAGATAGCAATAACAAAATACCATAAATTGGGGAGTTTATTAAAGAACAGAGATTTATTTCTCACAATTCTGGAGGCTAAAAATCCAAGATCAGATGTGGTGTTTAATGAGGGCTTATTTCGTGATGCATAAATGGCTCCTTCTATCTGTGTCCTCATGTGGTAGAATGGGCTAAGGATAGCTCTGGGCCTCTGTTATAAGGGCACCAGTCTCATCCTCTGACAGCCCCACCCCACACAAGTTCTACCTCTCCATATCATCAACTTGGGGGGTAGAATTTCAACATGTAAGTTTTGCATGGGGACAAAAACTTGCAGACTATATCAGGGAGGGAAACTGGACATTATCATTATGGAATGGAGATTTTGCAAACACCTTTAAAAGTACAGAACAGGCCGGGCACAGTGGCTTATGCCTGTAATCACAGCATTTTGGGAGGCCGAGGTCAAGAGATCAAGACCATCCTGGTCAACATAGTGAAACCCCATCTCTACTAAAAATACAAAAATTAGCCGGGCATGGTGGCGTGTGCCTGTAATCCCAGCTACTCGGGAGGCTGAGGAAGGAGAATTGCTTGAACCCAGGAGGCGGAGATTGTGGTGAGCTGAGATCGTGCACTCCAGCCTGGGTAACAAGAGTGAAACTCCGTCTCAAAAAAAAAAAGAAAAAAAAGAAAAAAAGAAAAGCACAGAACAAAAGCGGTTTCTTAAAATTTTTATTCTCATTATTAATATCTTACGGCACTCCACAGTATCTAACCAGATTACTAACCCCTTTATATAATACCGAGAATTTTCTCAGAAATCAACTCATCTGGCTCAGCAGGGAAACAGGAAAAACCAATATGCCTTTGCTCCCACACTGCCTTCCCCAAGCTCTTTAGAGTGAAAAGCAAAAGATAAGAATTTTCTATGTCATTTTAAACAGGAAAAATTAATTGCTCCTGCAGAGACGAAAACTTTACCTTTGAAAAGAAACCACTGGAGTAAAATGCTTTTTTCTTCAGTTCCCACCTGTGGAGACCTAGGGTTTGTCAGCAAATTGGAACTTAAAGAGTGTATTCATAAAGACAAATGCCAGATTCCTCTCTAATTAGAAATGACCTGTCTGGTTGACACTATGACTGCAGGCTGACAACAGGTAGAGGGAAGCAAGATGACGTGTATAACATTCACATGTTTGAGAACGGGTGTCTTCACATTGCTGTGTATATGTAACTCGGTCTGCTATTGAACTTCTGAGTAGTAAGGAAGAAATAAACAAGGTTTGCTAATCATATCATTATCATTTGTAACTGGCATAGAAAGTATTTTCATGTATATATTTTTAAATTTTTCTCTGCAATAATAGTAAGCAGGCTTGCAATACCATTAGTGGCAGAATACAATACATTAATTTATGAAGGAAGAAAACTTGGTCTAGGATTCAGGACTTGGCTTCTATTTTGAAATTGTTCCATCAGCTCCTATCTCTGTTTTTTCCACCTGAAACAATGGAATGCTGCCCATTCGACTTCATAAAATCTATTACGGGCCGGGCGCGGTGGCTCACGCCTGTCATCCCAGCACTTTGTGAGGCCGAGGCGGGTGGATCACGAGGTCAAGAGATCAAGACCATCCTGGTCAACATGGTGAAACCCCGTCTCTACTAAAAATACAAAAATTCAGCTGGGCGTGGTAGTGTGTGCCTGTAATCCCAGCTACTCAGGAGGCTGAGGCAGGAGAATTGCCTGAACCCAGGAGGCGGAGGTTGCGGTGAGCCGAGATCGCGCCATTGCACCCCAGCCTGGGTAACAAGAGCGAAACTCCGTCTCAAAAAAAAAAAAAAAGAAAAAAATCTATTACGGAGGAAAATGCAAGAGGACTTGATGGGATTTCACAGGCACTGTTTGTGATTTATGCAAGAAGTTCTGTTCCAGCCATCTGACTACTACAGCTGTCCTGACAGAGCTCCCACGTGTGCGTGGGACTGCACAACAGCATTGGAATCTGCTCTCTGTTTGAGTTCTAGATATGCCTCTGTTGATCAATGTGAATTTGTGAAATTCATTTCAGTGTCACTTAAAGCACTTTTTCATCTGAATAAGGAAATGGAGATATGATACCACAGGGTTTTTGTAGAATCAGATGTGAACATATATATGTACAGTGTCTTCTAAATGTAACTGTATTTTAAAGCTAAATGTGTCCTGTGACAGTCATTCAAATGAACAATTCAACCAGTCATTTTTCTTTCCATTGGAGGAATGAGGTAGAAAGACACAGGAGTGGTGTCGCAGTAACTCTTTTGGCACAAGTAGGTCTCTGGAGTTCTCAGAGCCAGGGTGTTAGGTGTGGAAGGAAGTCAGAGTTGTGTTATTTTGAAGAGCATGAAGGTAGAGGTGACCCAACAGTGCAGGTGTATGAAATGCCAAAGTAAAAACCTGAAGATGAACCAGAGCATCCAACCACTGGAAGACGCCAAGGGACCCCAAGTCTGAGGCAATGAGGCAGATAACCATCTTAAAGTGTAGTCAACAGAGTGAGGAAGGAGAAAGGTGGGTAGACGGAGGAGAAAGTCTGAGGATCCAGGTGACAGAAGTGGCAGCCTTTTGCCAAAGAGCATGTGGGAAGGGAGAATGAGGGAAGGGGATTCTGTCTGTTTGGTTTGTAGAGATTTAATAATACTACAGAGATCTAATAATACTATGACTCATGGCAAGTCAAGGAGTTTGTTTAGGCTTGTTTCGTGAAGGTATCTGGGCTTCCTATCACAATGGTTGTCAGGTTAACAGGCTGAGGTCAATCTTGATCCTTCTGAGTGTCTCTGCAGATAGATACTCCCTTTGAAAATCGCAAGACCCATATCTGAGAGATAGATGTCTCTAGGGACCATGGATACTGGAGACAATTTCCTTTCTGTTCCCATCTCCTACCCACAGATCATGGGGAAGAAAAGAAACAAAATGACAATGGCTTTTCTGATTTGGTTTCTTAAGCTGGCTTCCTGGCTAAGTCACTCAGGTAAGTTTGTCTAATTTCTCTTTTTTTTTTTTTTTT
>NW_022439937.1:0-8183 GCF_009761245.1 Sapajus apella
CTACCTCCATCCCTCACTCCTGCCAACACCGCAGATTTTGCAGCGCCAAATCTGCATGCAGAGAAGGCAGACGTCGTGCTCCGCAGGGAGAGGGATACTATTTCTTGTGCCTCCGTGTACCAGGAAACTTGATAGCCCAATGGGCCCCTCCTTGGTTCCCTTAACAGGTGGAACTGCCAGAATCTCAGCAATCGTGTCAGATATGCCCATTAGTCCATGTGTCAGTGGACGGTGCAGGCTAACCTTTGTGGCTCAGAAGAGGACTTCTAGGAGGGATAGGACTGGTCTCCAGTGAGGCCTTTGTTCCTGGCCGAATTCACTGAACTGAAGACTTGTTCAGACACTTGGAACAAGTGGCAGGAACCAGAAACTGAATAGTTTTCATGATGCTTGCGTGGTCCAGAGACCTTTCCTTGTTGAGCTTTTCACCCTCAAGTCTAATTCTGTCCTTTCTCTTTGTGGCAATTTACAGATGCTTGGCCAGCCACTGACTTACCTGCATCGACAATAGGTAAATCACCCTCTCACCGCTCCCTAGAGCTCACTGCCTATCTCTTTCAAAAGTTTCTTTAGAAATTGATGGAATGAGGCTGAAGGTGGGCGCCTTCGCTATTCATGTCCCTGCAGGTTGCCTGGGGAGGAACGTGGCCACCCTGGGAACCTGGTCCTGGGTCTGATGATGGAGGGTGGAGTTGCTGTTGACCAGTCTCCCCTGGGAATCTGTGTTATGTGTTCAGGGAAGATCCTCATCCAGGTGCTCAAGACAGTTCCCTAATCCTCTGGGTTCTTGTTCCTGGGCCTCAGCCAACGGGTACAGAATTGAGCTGAGTAGGGGACAGCACCTATCCCCACAGCTGTCTGGCAATGTCCTGTTATTGCTGGCCCTTTGCCAGAAGCCCGAGAGAACCATATGGGTGCCACGAAACTCCCGACCATGGGGCAGGTCTCGCCCTCCTATCCGGAGCTGTGCAGCTTCATCCTGTGTGAGAATGGAGTCAGAATGGGGAGTGAGGCTTCCATTCCTGTCACTTCTAGAGGGGTTTCAGGTTCTTCCCCAGTACTTGAGCTTCCATAGATCTGGGCAGAGTAGGACATCACTACTTCTTCCACTGCGATGAGACTGAACTGCTTTTCAGAAAGTATTCAAAGGTGATTACTTGCCCAAGAGACTTTGGCCATCAGGAAGTGCCCTGAGTATGGAACATTCCTTAGATCATTGATCTCATGATCCATATGGATGAAGAGTTTTTGTGTTCTTCTGTAGGATCTGAATCTAGTTTGGCCCTGAGGCTGGTGAATGGAAGTGACAGGTGTCAGGGCCGAGTGGAGGTCCTGTACCGAGGCTCCTGGGGCACCGTGTGTGATGACAACTGGGACACCAATGATGCCAATGTGGTGTGCAGGCAGCTGGAATGTGGATGGGCCCTGTCGGCCCCAGGAAATGCCCGGTTTGGTCAGGGCTATGGACCCATTGTCCTGGATGACGTGCGCTGCTCAGGGTATGAGTCCTACCTGTGGAGCTGCCCCCACAATGGTTGGCTCTCCCACAACTGTCAGCACAGTGAAGACGCTGGTGTCATCTGCTCAGGTGGGCCTCCAAGACCTTGGGCTCCCTCTGTTGGGCTGGAATTCGCTCAGGAAGAAAGTCCTAATTACATTCTGATCTCCTCAAAGCTTGTTCTATGTTTCCCATGTTTCTGAAGTCTTGTTAGCGCTCTGCTCAGAATCCATATGAATTCACTACCTATTGTTCCTGTGGTTACCTGGGACAGGGACCAAGCTCAAACTGCAACCCAGACTTTATCCCCATCCTGAGGCAGTGTAAGGAAGAGGCAGAGGAGAACAGTGCTGGCTCCCCAGGGCTCCACTTCTCCCCTGCTGAGTAGCACTTGGTGAGGGTATCATGGACACAGCACAGACAGCAGGAAAGGGCAGTGATCCTCTCACTGCAAGACACACTGGACTAAGGATGTTTGTCTGGGGGTGGACTCTCAGCTGACAGCCAATAGGGGGATGTGGAAATAGAGGCAGAAGGCTCACAAGTGCACAAGGGTGTCTGTTCCTGTCAGGCGTGTGTCACACGGAGTTGGAGTCCTTGACCTCAGCACTTTTCAGAACACTGCAGAGCACTGCCTGTGCCCCAGGTCTGGTGTGGGGAGGGCAGCCCCCATGGTCTGGTGTGGGGAGGCAGGCCAGGCAGGACCTTGTTATTGCCTGTGGTTGGGGCTGGAAGATCACATGAGGGATTTTGGCTGGAGTGGCCTCCTCAGCCCTGCTGACTCAGGAACTGCCAAGACATACCAGGGAAAGGATTGGTTTTCAGTCAACCTGGTCACCCTGGGCAGACACCAGGTTAATCACCTTGAAGGGGGCAATGATCAGGATCTGCCCTGATCTCTTCCAAGGAACATCTCTGTGGGAAAGTGCATGGCAATGACCTTCTGTGTGCCAGGGGAAAAGGATGGACTGGGTGTCAGACTCGTGCAGTTCCTTCCTCTTTATTCTAGTTTTACAGTTTCTGTTAATGCATCTGATCTGACCTTCTCTTTTCTTTGTCACAGCTTCCCAGTCCCGGTCAACGCCCAGGCCAGGTGAGTCCCCGGCATCCTTTCTTGGGATGTCCCTTCTCTTTCTGCCCAATCACCCCTTCCCCCACTCCACAGCGCTCTCCTGCTCTTCTGTGTGGGTACTGTGGGGCAGATAACATCTCCCCACCACTTTGTAACGGAGACCCCAGCATGGCGCCTCAACAGACATGGGATTGAGGAGGCTTTGACTTCTCCATTTATCTCAGCTTTCATGAAGCAGTTTCAAACTGTACTATGGGTAACCCTTACAGTTTCAGGAAGTGGTCTCATGTTTAATAAGCTTTGACTCCTTTATATTGAGAGCTGATCTAACCTTTCAGAGAACTGAGAGTGGTTGAAAAAGTCACCTGGGAAGGCAATGTCAGTTGCAGCCTTAAACATGACTTTGTCCATGGGCAAGCTTTGCCAGCGCAGGCCTGATGCCTTCACCCCTCACTCCATCAAACACCCCAGATTTTGCAGGGCCACATCTGCATCCAGAAAAGGCAGAGGCCGTGCTCACAGGGAGAGCAATAGTAAATATTTCTGGTGCCTCCACTCACCAAGAAATTGATACCCTTTGAGCAGCTTTTTGGTTCCCTAAACATTTAGGCTGGAACTGTCAGAGTCTCAGCAATGGCGTCAGATGTTCCCATCAGTCCATGTGTCAGTGGATGGGGCAGGCTAACCCTTTGTAGCTGAGAAGAGGACATCTAGGAGGGATAGGACGGGTCTCCAGTGAGGGCTTTGTTCCTGGCTGAGCTCACTGAGCTGAGGACTTGGACAGACACTTGGAGCAAGTGGCAGGAACCAGAAACTGAATACTTTTCCTGATGCTTGCCTGGCCCGGAGACCTATCCTTGTTGAGCTTTTCACACTCATGTCTAATTCTGTCCTTTCCCTTTGTTGCAATTTACAGACGCTTGGCCAACCACTGACTTACCTGCATCGATAACAGGTAAATCATCCTCACACCCCTCCCTAGGGCTCACTCTCTACCTCTTTCAAGTATTTCTTTTGAAAATGCTGGAATGAGGCTCAAGGTATGCTCCTCTGTTTTTCATGTCCCTGCAGGTTGCCTGGGGAGGAATGTGGCCTCCCTGGGAACCTAGTCCTGGGTCTGATGATGGAGAGTGGAGGGTCCTAGTAACCTGTCTCCCCTGGTATTCTGCTTTATATGGTCAGGAAAGACCCTCATTTAGGTGCTCAGAACAAGCCGTGGATGGCTCCCTGATCCTAACACGTCCTCATTCCTGGCCCTCAAGCCATAGTTTGTAGATTTGCAAAGAGTGGGGGAAATCGCCTGTCCCCGTACGTGTCTGACAGTGTCCTGCCATTCCTGGCAGTTTGCCAGAAGCCAGAGAGGACCATGTGGGTGTCACAAAACTCCTGAACATGGGGCAGGTCTTGGCTTTCTACATGGAGCTGTGCAGCTTCATCCTGTGTGAGAATGGAGCTCAGAATGAGGAGTGAGACGTCCATTCCTGTCACCTCCAGTGTGGTTACAGGTCCTTCCCCAATACGTGAGCTTCCATAGTCCTGGGCAGAGTGGGACCTCACTGCTTCTTCCCTGTGTTGAAGCTGCAGCTCTGTCTGTAATCGCATTCAAAGGTGATTATATGCCCAAGAGACTCTGGCCATTAGGAAGTGCCCTGAGTGTGGAACATTGCTTACATCGTTGACCTGATGATCGATACGTATGAATGTTGGAATATATGCTGGGTGCCACAAAGAAAAATCAGCACTGAGACAAAGGATCTTTCGGCAACACAATTTTTACTTCCCTGACTGCAGGAAGGGTACCCCTGGTAGCCATCATTCCACAAGAGTACAAAGAGCAAAGGGAATACACACACATTTATTCCTTACGCATTTGGGGTTGTCCTTACTGCTGATGTCTGATCTCCATTGGCTGGAGCCAGACCTCACGTATTAAACTGAAACTGGATTGGCTAACAGCTTCTTTAAACTTTTCTAAACAGGGAAAGGCAACGGAGAGCTGGAACATGCCTGTGAGCAATACAGCACAGGAACCTTGGTTAAAGCACAGGGCCATAGAATGTACTATGTGCCTGCAAGCATGGCACGTCTTCTAACAGCTACATAGTATAGTGCCTAACAAAGTCATTAGCACACTTGTTCTGTAACAAGAAATGAAACTTTTAAAAGTAACCTTTCTACTTTCCACAATGATGAGTTCTTGTGTTCCCCTGTAGGATCTGAATCTGGTTTGGCCCTGAGGCTAGTGAATGGAGGTAACAGGTGCCAAGGCCGAGTGGAACTCCTATACCGAGGCTCCTGGGGCACCGTGTGTGATGACGGCTGGGACATCAGTGATGCCAATGTGGTTTGCAGGCAGCTGGAGTGTGGCTGGGCCACGTCAGCTCCAGGAAATGCCCGGTTTGGTCCGGGCTATGGGCCCATTGTCCTGGATGACGTGCGCTGCTCAGGGCATGAGTCCTACCTATGGAGCTGCCCTCACAATGGCTGGCTCTCCCACAACTGTGGCCATAGTGAAGACGCTGGCGTCATCTGCTCAGGTGCGCCTCCCAGACCGTGGGCTCCCTCCCCTGGACTGGAGTTTGCTCAGGAAGAGAGTCTCAATTACATTCTGATCTCCTCACTGAAAGCTTGTTCTATGTTTCCCATATTTCTGAAGTCTTGTTAGCATTCTGTTCAGAATCAATATGAATTCACTGCCTAGTGTTCCTGTGGTCACTTGGGACAGGGACCAAACTCAAACTGTAACCCAGACTTTATCCCTATCATGAGACAGTGCAAGGAAGAGGCAGGAGAGAAAAGTGCTGGCTCCCCCAGGCTCCATTTCTCCCCTGCTGAGTAGCACTGGGTGAGGGTGTCGTGGATACAGCACAGACAGTGGGCAAGGAGGGATCCTCTCACTGCGGGAAACTCTGAACTAAGGATGCTTGTCCGGAGGTGGGTTCTCAGCTGAGACCCAATAAGGAGGACTAGAAATAGAGGCACACGGGTTAGGAGTGTAAACGGGTGTCTGTTTGTATCAGGTTGGGTCACGTGGGGTTGGAGTCCTTGACCACAGCTCCTTTCAGAACACTGCAGAGCACTGCCTGTGCCCCGGGTCTGGTGTGGGGAGGGCAGCCCCCATGAGGCCGGCCAGGCATGGCCTTGTTATACCCTGTGGTTGGGGCTGGATGATCCCATGAGGAATTTTGCTGGGAGTGGCCTCCTCAGACTTGCTGACTTAGGAGCTGCCAAGTGGTGCCAGGAAGAGGTTTGGTTTTGGGTCAACCTGGTCACCATTAGTAGACACCAAGTTAGTCTCCTTGAAGCTGGCAATCACGGACATGATCTGCCCTGATCCGTTCCAAGGAGCATCTCTGTGGGGTTGTGCATGGCAATGTCCATCCCTCTGTGATAGGGGACTAGGATGGACTGAGTGTCAGAGTCGCCCAGTTCCTTCCTCTTTTGTTCCAGTCCTGACAGTTTCTGTTAGTGCATCTGATCTGACTCTCTCTTTTTCTTACAGCTTCCCAATCCCAGTCAACTCCCAGGCCAGGTGAGTCCCCAGCATCTGGGATGTCCCTTGTCTTTCTGCCCAATTACCCCTACCCTCAATCCACAGAGCTCTCCAGCTCCTCTGGGCAAATACAGTGGGGCATATTATTTTCCTACCACTCTGTAACTGAGACCCAGCACAGCAGTTCAACAGACATAGAGGATGGAGGAGGCTTCTGACTTCTGTTCCATTTATCTCAGCTTTCATGAAGCAGTTTCATACTGCACTGTGGGTAAACCTTACAGGTCCAGGAAGTGGCCTCATGTTTAATGAGCTTTGGCTGCTTTATATTCAGATCTGATCTCTCCTTTCTGAGAATTGAGAGTGGTTGATAACGTCATCTGGGAAGGCAATGTCCGAGGAAGCCTTAAATATGCCTTTGTCCATGGGCAAGCAATGTCGGTGCAGGCTTCTACCTCCATCCCTCACTCCTGCCAACACCGCAGATTTTGCAGCGCCAAATCTGCATGCAGAGAAGGCAGACGTCGTGCTCCGCAGGGAGAGGGATACTATTTCTTGTGCCTCCGTGTACCAGGAAACTTGATAGCCCAATGGGCCCCTCCTTGGTTCCCTTAACAGGTGGAACTGCCAGAATCTCAGCAATCGTGTCAGATATGCCCATTAGTCCATGTGTCAGTGGACGGTGCAGGCTAACCTTTGTGGCTCAGAAGAGGACTTCTAGGAGGGATAGGACTGGTCTCCAGTGAGGCCTTTGTTCCTGGCCGAATTCACTGAACTGAAGACTTGTTCAGACACTTGGAACAAGTGGCAGGAACCAGAAACTGAATAGTTTTCATGATGCTTGCGTGGTCCAGAGACCTTTCCTTGTTGAGCTTTTCACCCTCAAGTCTAATTCTGTCCTTTCTCTTTGTGGCAATTTACAGATGCTTGGCCAGCCACTGACTTACCTGCATCGACAATAGGTAAATCACCCTCTCACCGCTCCCTAGAGCTCACTGCCTATCTCTTTCAAAAGTTTCTTTAGAAATTGATGGAATGAGGCTGAAGGTGGGCGCCTTCGCTATTCATGTCCCTGCAGGTTGCCTGGGGAGGAACGTGGCCACCCTGGGAACCTGGTCCTGGGTCTGATGATGGAGGGTGGAGTTGCTGTTGACCAGTCTCCCCTGGGAATCTGTGTTATGTGTTCAGGGAAGATCCTCATCCAGGTGCTCAAGACAGTTCCCTAATCCTCTGGGTTCTTGTTCCTGGGCCTCAGCCAACGGGTACAGAATTGAGCTGAGTAGGGGACAGCACCTATCCCCACAGCTGTCTGGCAATGTCCTGTTATTGCTGGCCCTTTGCCAGAAGCCCGAGAGAACCATATGGGTGCCACGAAACTCCCGACCATGGGGCAGGTCTCGCCCTCCTATCCGGAGCTGTGCAGCTTCATCCTGTGTGAGAATGGAGTCAGAATGGGGAGTGAGGCTTCCATTCCTGTCACTTCTAGAGGGGTTTCAGGTTCTTCCCCAGTACTTGAGCTTCCATAGATCTGGGCAGAGTAGGACATCACTACTTCTTCCACTGCGATGAGACTGAACTGCTTTTCAGAAAGTATTCAAAGGTGATTACTTGCCCAAGAGACTTTGGCCATCAGGAAGTGCCCTGAGTATGGAACATTCCTTAGATCATTGATCTCATGATCCATATGGATGAAGAGTTTTTGTGTTCTTCTGTAGGATCTGAATCTAGTTTGGCCCTGAGGCTGGTGAATGGAAGTGACAGGTGTCAGGGCCGAGTGGAGGTCCTGTACCGAGGCTCCTGGGGCACCGTGTGTGATGACAACTGGGACACCAATGATGCCAATGTGGTGTGCAGGCAGCTGGAATGTGGATGGGCCCTGTCGGCCCCAGGAAATGCCCGGTTTGGTCAGGGCTATGGACCCATTGTCCTGGATGACGTGCGCTGCTCAGGGTATGAGTCCTACCTGTGGAGCTGCCCCCACAATGGTTGGCTCTCCCACAACTGTCAGCACAGTGAAGACGCTGGTGTCATCTGCTCAGGTGGGCCTCCAAGACCTTGGGCTCCCTCTGTTGGGCTGGAATTCGCTCAGGAAGAAAGTCCTAATTACATTCTGATCTCCT
>NW_022439938.1:0-8180 GCF_009761245.1 Sapajus apella
GGAAAACCGTTGTGTGAATGTAGCAGTTCAGAAACCCTTTCATTGGATAGTCTGGAAAGAGATATTTCCAGGCATATACAGGCTCATAAGAATTAATGGTAAGATCGCGTCTAAACCACAGGAGAATCGTCTCTTTCAAACTACTCTGCAGTATGTTCGTTCTCCTTAGGAAGTTGCATCTTTCTTTAGATTCAGCGAGTTAGAGACACGTTTCTTCTAAAATCTGCCTTTTATATTCCTGAGTGAATGGGAGTATAGGGTGTAATGAGAAATATCTGGCTCTAAAACAAAAACGGAGCCATGTAGCGGAATGATTGTCAAGGTGTATATTCAACTTACACAGTTAAACAGATGTGTGAATGTAGCAGTTCAGAAACCCTTTCTTTGGAGAATCTGGAAAGAGATATTTCCAGCCAGATACAGGCTCATAAGAATTGGTGGTATCATCGCGTCTAAACCACAGGAGAAACGTCTCTTTGAAACCGTGCTGCTGTGTGTTCGTTTCCCTTAGGAAGTTACATTGATGTTTAGATTCAGCGAGTTAGAAACACGTTCTTCTAAAAGCTGCGTTTGGATATTCCTGAGGGAATGGGAGGATAATGTGTAATGAGAAAGATCTGGCTCTAAAACGAAAACGGAGCTATGTAGCAGAATGATTCTCAAGGTGTATATTCAACATACGGAGTTAAACCGATGTGTGAATGTAGCAGTTCAGAAACCCTTTCTTTGGAGAGTCTGGAAAGGGATATTTCCATGCATATAGAGGCTCATAAGAAATAGGGGTAAGATCGCGTCTAAACCACAGGAGAAACGTGTCTTTCAAACTGCCCTGCTGTAGGTTATTCACATTAGGAAGTTGCATCTATGTTTAGATTCAGCGAGTTAGAAACACGTTTCTTCTAAATCTGCATTTTTATATTCCTGAGTGAATTGGACTATAGGGTGTAATGAGAAATATCTGGCTCTAAAACAAAAACGGAGCCATGTAGCTGAATGATTGTCAAGGTGTATATTCAACTTACACAGTTAAACAGATGTGTGAATGTAGCAGTTCATAAACAATTTATTTGGAGAATCTGGGAAGACATATTTCTAGGCATATACAGGCTCATAAGAATTAGCAGTAAGATCGCGTCTAAACCGCAGGAGAAACGCCTCCTTGAAACTGGTCTGCAGTGTGTTCGTTCACCTTAGGAAGTTGCAACTATGTTCAGATTCAGCGAGTTAGAAACAAGTTTCTTCTAAAAGCTGTGTTTGGATATTCCTGAGTGAATGGGAGTATAGGGTATAATGAGAAATATCTGGCTCTAAAACAAAAACGGAGCTATCTAGCAAAATGATTGTCAAGGTGTATATTCAACGTACAAAGTAAAACCGATGTGTGAATGTAGCAGTTCAGAAACCTTTGATTGGAGAGTCTGGAAAGAGATATTTCCAGGCGTATACAGGCTCAAAATAATTAGCGGTAAGATCGCGTCTAAACCACAGGAGAAACGTCTCTTTCAAACTGCTCTGCTGTGTGTTCGTTCATCTTAGGAAGTTACATCTATGTTTAGATTCAGCGAGTTAGAAACACGTTTCTTCTAAAAGCTGCGTTTGGATATTCATCAGTGAATGGGAGTATAGGGTGCAATGAGAAATATCTGGATCTAAAACAAAAACGCTGCTATGTAGCAGAATGATTGTCAAGGTGTATATTCAACTTACGGAGTTCAACAGATGTGCGAATGTACCATTTCGGAAAATCTTTCTTTGGAGAATCTGGAAAGAGATATTTCCAGCCTTATACAGGCTCATAAGAATTAGCTTTAAGATCGCGTCTAAACCACAGGAGAAACGTCTTTTTCAAACTTCTCTGCTGTGTGTTCGTTCACCTTAGGAAGTTGCAACTATGTATTGATTCACCGAGTTAGAAACACGTTTCTTCTAAAAGCTGCGTTTACATATTCCTTAGTGAATGGGAGTATAGGGGGTAATGAGAAATATCTGGCCTTTAAACAAAAACGGAGCTATGCAACAGAATGATTGTCAAGGTGTATATTAAACTTACAGAGTTAA
Organism: Sapajus apella; assembly: GCF_009761245.1. NCBI lineage: Eukaryota > Metazoa > Chordata > Mammalia > Primates > Cebidae > Sapajus > Sapajus apella. The sequence goes on from NW_022439938.1 coordinate 2,059, forward strand.
ACCGATGTGTGAATGTAGCAGTTTACAACCCCTTTCTTTGGAGAGTATGGAAAGTGATATTTCCAGGCATATACAGGCTCATAAGTATTAGCGGTAAGATCTCGTCTAAACCACAGGAGAAACGTCTCATTCAAACTGCTCTGCTGTATGTTAGTTCACCTTAGGAAGTTGCATCTATATTTAGATTCAGCGAGTTACAAACACCTTTCTTCTAAAAGCTGCCTTTGGATATTCCTGAGTGAATGGGAGTATAGGGTGTAATGAGAAATATCTGGCTCTAAAACAAAAATGGCGCTAACTGGCAGAATGATTTCCAAGGTGTATATTCAACTTACAAAGTTAAACCGATGTGTGAATGTAGCAGTTCAGAAACCCTTTCTTTGGAGAGTCTGGAAAGGGATATTTCGAGGCATATAGAGGCTCATAAGAAATAGGAGTAAGATCGCGTCTAAACCACAGGAGAAACGTGTCTTTCAAACTGCCCTGCTGTAAGTTCTTCACATTAGGAAGTTGCATCTATGTTTAGATTGAGCGAGTTAGAAACACGATTCTTCTAAAAGCTGGGTTTGGATAGTCCTGAGTGAATGGGAGGTTAGGGTGTAATGAGAAATATCTGGCTCTAAAACAAAAACGGAGCTATGTAGCAGAATGATTGTCAAGGTGTTTATTCAACTTACAGAGCTAAACCGGTGTGTGAATGTAGCAGTTCACAAACCCTTAATTTCGAGAATCTGGAAAGAGATATTTCCAGGCATAAACAGGCTCAAAAGAATTAGCGGTAAGATTGCGTCTAAACCACAGGAGAAACGTCTCCTTCAAACTGATCTGCAATGTTCTCGTTCACGTCATGAAGTTGCAACTATGTTTATTTTTAGCGAGTTAGAAACACGTTTCTTCTAAAAGCTGCGTTTGGATATTCCTGAGTGAATGGGAGTATAGGGTGTAATGAGAAATATCTGGCTCTAAATGGAAAACGAACGTATATAACAGAATGATTCTCAAGGTGTGTATTCAACTTACAGATGTGTGAATGTAGCAGTTCAGAAACCATTTCTTTGGAGAATCTGGAAAGAGATATTTCCATGTATATACAGGCTCATAAGAATCAGCAGTAAGATCGCGTCTAAACCACAGGAGATACGTCTCTTTCAAACTGATCTGCTCTGTTTCCGTTCAGCTTAGGAAGTTGCATCTATGTTTAGATTCAGCGAGTTAGAAACGCGTTTCTTCTAAAAGCTGCGTTTGGATATCCCTGAGTGAATGGGAGTATAGGGTGTAATGAGAAATATCTGCCTCTAAAACAAAAACGGAGCTATGTAGCAGAATGATTGTCACGGTGTATATTCAACTGACAGAGTTGATCAGATGTGTGAATGTAGAAGTTCTGAAAGCCATTCTTTGGAGAATTTGGAAAGAGATATTTCCAGCCTTTTACAGACTCATAAGAAATAGCGGTAAAATCGCGTCTCAACCACAGGAGAAACACCTCTTTGAAACTGCGCTCCTGTGTGTCCATTCACCTTAGGAACTTGCATCTATATTTAGATTCAGCGAGTTCGAAACAGGGTTCTTCTAACAGCTGCGTTTGGATATTCCAGAGTGAATGGGAGTATAGGGTATAAAGAGAATATCAGGATCTAAAAGAAAAACGTGGCTATGTAGCAGAATGATTGTCAAGGTTTATATTCAACTTACGGAGTTAAACAGATGTGTGAATGTAGCAGTTCAGAAACCCTTTCTTTGGAGAGTCTGGAAAGAGATATTTCCAGCCATATACAGACTCTTATGAATCAGCGGTAAGATAGCCTCTAAACCACAGGAGAAATGTCTCTTTCAAACTGCTGTGCTGCATGTTCGTTCACCTTAGCAAGTTGCATCTATGTTTAGATTCAGCGACTTAGAAACACGTTTCTTCTAAAAGCTGCCTTTGGATATTCCTGAGTTAACGGGAGTATAGGGTGTAGTGAGAACCATCTGGCTCTAAAACAAAAACGGAGCTATGTAGCAGAATGATTGTCAAGGTGTATATACAACTTACAGATTTAAACCGATGTGTGAATGTAGCAGTTTACAAACCCTTTCTTTGGAGAATCTGGAAAGACATATTTCCAGGCATATACAGGCTCAAAAGCATTAGCAGTAAGATCGCGTCTAAACCACAGGAGAAATGCCTCTTTCAAACCGTTCTGCTGTGTGTTCGTTCACCTTTTTATATTCCTTAGTGAACGGGAGAATAGGGTGTAATGAGAAATATCTGGCTCTAAAACAAAAACGGAGCTATGTAACAGAATGATTGTCAAGTTGTATATTCGACGTACAGATTTAAACCGATGTGTCAATGCAGCAATTTACAAACCCTTTCTTTGGAGAATCTGGAGAGATAATTCCAGGCATATACAGGCTCAAAAGCATTAGCGGTAAGATCGCGTCTAAACCACAGGAGAAACGTCTCTTTCAAAACGCTCTGCTGTGTGTTCGTTCACTCAATCTATGTTTAGATTCAGCGAGTTAGAAACACGTTTCTTCTAAAATCTGCGTTTTTATATTCCTGAGTGAATGGGAGTATAGGGTGTAATGAGATATATCTGGCTCTAAAACAAAAACTGAGCTATGTAGCAGAATGATTGTCAAGGTGTACATTAAACTTACAGAGCTAAACCGATGAGTGAATGTGGCCGTTTACAAACTCTTTCTTTGGAGAATCTGGAGAGAGATATTTCCAGCCATATACAGGGTCTTAAGAATTAGCGGTAAGATCATGTCTAAAACACAGGAGAAACATCTCTTTGAATCCGTGCTGCGGTACGTTTGTTCACCTTAGGAAGTTACATCTATGTTTAGATTCAGCGAGTTAGAAAAATGTTTATTCTAAAAGCTGCGTTTGGATATTCCTCAGTGAATGGGAGTATAGGTTGTAAAGAGAAATATCTGGCTGTAAAACAAAAACGGAGCTATGTAACAGAATGATTGTCAAGGTGTGTATTCAAGTTACAGAGTTAAACAGATGTGTGAATGTACCAGTTCAGAAACCCTTTCTTTGGAGAATCTGGAAAGAGATATTTCCAGCCATATACAGGCTCATAAGAATTAGGGGTAAGATTGTGTCTCTACCACAGGAGAAACGTCTGTCTCAAACTGCTCTGCTGTGTGTTCGTTCACCATAGGAAGTTGCATCTATATTTAGATTCAGCGAGTTACAGACACCATTCTTCTAAAAGCAGCGTTTGGATATTCCTGAGTAAAAGGGAGCATAGGGTGTAATGAGAAATATCCGGCTCTAAAACAAAAATGGAGCTATCTAGCAGAATGATTGTCAAGGTCTATATTCAACTTAAAAGCTAAACCGATGTGTGAATGCAGCATTTCAGAAACCCTTCCTTTGGAGGGTCTGGAAAGAGATATTTCCAGGCATATACAGTCTCATAATAATTAGCGGTAATATCGCGTCTAAACCACAGGAGAAACGTCTCTTTCAAATTGTTCTGTTGTATGTTCGTTCACCTTAGGAAGTTGAATCTATGTTTAGATTCAGGGTGTTAGGAACACGTTTCTTCAAAAAGCTGCGTTTGGATGTTCCTGAGTGAATGGGAGTATAGGGTGTAATGAGAAATATCTGGCTCTAAAACAAAAAAGGAGCTTTGCAGCGGAATGATTGCAAAGGAGTATATTCAACTTACAGAATTAAACAGGTGTGAAAGTAGCATTTCAGCAACCCTTTCTCTAGAGAATCTGGAAAGAGATATGTCAAGCCATATACAGGCTCATAAGAATAAGCGGTACGATCGAGTCTAAACCACAGGAGAAACGTCTCGCTCAAACTGCTCTGCTGTGTGTTCGTTTCCCTTAGGAAGTTGCATCTTTGTTTAGATTCAGCGAGTTAGAAACACATTTCTTCTAAAAGCTGCGTTTGGATATTCCCGAGTGAATGGGAGTATAGGGTGTAATGAGAAATATCTGGCTCTAAAACGAAAACGGAGCTATGCAGCAGAATGATTCTCCAGGTGTATATTCAATTTATAGAGTTAAACACATGTGTGAATGTACCAGTTCAGAAACACTTTCTTTGGAGAATCTGGAAAGAGATACTTCCAGCCTTTTACAGACTCATAAGAATTAGCAGTAAGATCGCATCTGAAATACAGGACAAACGTCTCTTTCAAACTGCTCTGCTGTGTGTTCGTTCACCTTAGGAAGTTTCATCTATGTTTAGATTCAACGAGTTAGAAACACGTTTCTTCCAAAAGCTGCGTTTGGATATTCCTGAGTGAATGGGAGTACAGGGTGTAATGAGAAATATTTGGCTCTAAAACAAAAACGGAGCTATGTAGCAGAATGATTGTCATTTGTATATTCAACTTACAGAGTTAAACCGATGTGGGAATGTCGCAGTTTAGAAACCCTTTCTTTGGAGAATCTGGAAGGAGTTATTTCCAGGCATATACAGGCTCAAAAGAATTAGCGGTAAGATCGCGTCTAAACCACAGGAGAAACGTATCTTTCAAAGTGGTCTGCTGTATGTTCGTTCATCTTAGGAAGTTGCATCTATGTTTAGATTCAGCGAGTTAGAAACAGGTTTCTTCTAAAATCTTCGTTTTTATATTCCTGAGTGAAAGGGAGTATAGGGTCCAATGAGATATATCTGGCTCTAAGACAAAAACGGAAGTATGTAGCAGAATTATTGTCATGGTGTATATTCAACTGACAAAGTGAAACAGATGTGTGAATGTAGCCGTTCAGAAACCCTTTCTTTGGAGAGTCTGAAAAGAGATATTTCCACCCATATACAGGCTCATAAGAATTAGCGGTAAGATCGCGTCTAAACGACAGGAGAAACGTCTCTTTCAAACTGCTGTGCTGTGTGTTCGTTCACCTTAGGAAGTTGCATCTATGTTTATATTCAGCGAGTTAGAAACACGTTTCATCTAAAATCTGCGTTTTTATATTCCTGAGTGAATGGGAGTATAGGGTGTAATGAGAAATATCTGGCTCTAAAACAAAAACGGAGCTATGTAGCAGAATGATTGTCACGGTGTATATTCAACTGACAGAGAGGATCAGACGTGTGAATGTAGAAGTTCAGAAACCCTTACTTTGGAGAGTCTGGAAAGAGATATTACCAGCCATAAACAGACTCATAAGAATTAGCGGTAAGATCGCGTCTAAACCACAGGAGAAAAGTCTCTCTCAAACTACTCAGCTGTGTGTTCGTTCACCTTAGCAAGTTGTATCTACGTTTAGATTCAGCGAGTTAGAAACACGTTTCTTCTAAAAGCTGCCTTTGGATATTCCTGAGTGAACGGGAGTATAGGGTGTAATGAGAAATATCTGGCTCTAAAAAACGGAGCTATGTAACAGAATGATTGTCATGGTGTATATTCAACTGACAGAGTTAAACAGAGTTGTGAATGTAGCAGTTCAGAAACCCTTTCTTTATAGAGTCTGGAAAGACATATATCCAGGCATATACAGGCTCATAAGAATTAGCGGTAAGATCGTGCCTAAACCACAGGATAAACATCTTTTTCAAACTGCTCTGGTGTATGTTTGTTCACCTTAGGAAGTTGCATCTATGTTTTGATTCAGCGAATTAGAAACACGTTTCTTCTAAAAGCTGCGTTTGGATATTCCTGAGTGAATGGAATTATAGCGTGCAATGAGAAATATCTGGCTCTAAAACAAAAACGGAGCTATCTAGCAGAATGATTGCCAAGACCTATATTCAACTTACAAAGGTAAACCGATGTGAGAATGTCGGAGTTCAGAAACCCTTTCCTTGGAGAGTCTGGAAAGAGATATTTCCAGGCATTTACAGGCTCATAAGAATTAGCGGTAAGATCGCGTCTAAACCACAGGAGAAACATCTGTTTCAAACTGCTCTGCTGTATGTTCATTCACTTTAGGAAGATGCATCTATGTTTAGATTCAGCGAGTCACAAACAGGTTTCTTCTAAAAGCTGAGTTTTTATATTCCTAGTGAATGGGAGTATAGGGCGTAATGAGAAATATCTGGCGCTAAAACAAAAATGGAGCTATCTAGCAGAATGATTGTCAAGGTGTATATTCAACTTACAAAGTAAAACCGTTGTGTGAATGTAGCAGTTCAGAAACCCTTTCATTGGAGA
>NW_022439939.1:0-8180 GCF_009761245.1 Sapajus apella
GGAAAACCGTTGTGTGAATGTAGCAGTTCAGAAACCCTTTCATTGGATAGTCTGGAAAGAGATATTTCCAGGCATATACAGGCTCATAAGAATTAATGGTAAGATCGCGTCTAAACCACAGGAGAATCGTCTCTTTCAAACTACTCTGCAGTATGTTCGTTCTCCTTAGGAAGTTGCATCTTTCTTTAGATTCAGCGAGTTAGAGACACGTTTCTTCTAAAATCTGCCTTTTATATTCCTGAGTGAATGGGAGTATAGGGTGTAATGAGAAATATCTGGCTCTAAAACAAAAACGGAGCCATGTAGCGGAATGATTGTCAAGGTGTATATTCAACTTACACAGTTAAACAGATGTGTGAATGTAGCAGTTCAGAAACCCTTTCTTTGGAGAATCTGGAAAGAGATATTTCCAGCCAGATACAGGCTCATAAGAATTGGTGGTATCATCGCGTCTAAACCACAGGAGAAACGTCTCTTTGAAACCGTGCTGCTGTGTGTTCGTTTCCCTTAGGAAGTTACATTGATGTTTAGATTCAGCGAGTTAGAAACACGTTCTTCTAAAAGCTGCGTTTGGATATTCCTGAGGGAATGGGAGGATAATGTGTAATGAGAAAGATCTGGCTCTAAAACGAAAACGGAGCTATGTAGCAGAATGATTCTCAAGGTGTATATTCAACATACGGAGTTAAACCGATGTGTGAATGTAGCAGTTCAGAAACCCTTTCTTTGGAGAGTCTGGAAAGGGATATTTCCATGCATATAGAGGCTCATAAGAAATAGGGGTAAGATCGCGTCTAAACCACAGGAGAAACGTGTCTTTCAAACTGCCCTGCTGTAGGTTATTCACATTAGGAAGTTGCATCTATGTTTAGATTCAGCGAGTTAGAAACACGTTTCTTCTAAATCTGCATTTTTATATTCCTGAGTGAATTGGACTATAGGGTGTAATGAGAAATATCTGGCTCTAAAACAAAAACGGAGCCATGTAGCTGAATGATTGTCAAGGTGTATATTCAACTTACACAGTTAAACAGATGTGTGAATGTAGCAGTTCATAAACAATTTATTTGGAGAATCTGGGAAGACATATTTCTAGGCATATACAGGCTCATAAGAATTAGCAGTAAGATCGCGTCTAAACCGCAGGAGAAACGCCTCCTTGAAACTGGTCTGCAGTGTGTTCGTTCACCTTAGGAAGTTGCAACTATGTTCAGATTCAGCGAGTTAGAAACAAGTTTCTTCTAAAAGCTGTGTTTGGATATTCCTGAGTGAATGGGAGTATAGGGTATAATGAGAAATATCTGGCTCTAAAACAAAAACGGAGCTATCTAGCAAAATGATTGTCAAGGTGTATATTCAACGTACAAAGTAAAACCGATGTGTGAATGTAGCAGTTCAGAAACCTTTGATTGGAGAGTCTGGAAAGAGATATTTCCAGGCGTATACAGGCTCAAAATAATTAGCGGTAAGATCGCGTCTAAACCACAGGAGAAACGTCTCTTTCAAACTGCTCTGCTGTGTGTTCGTTCATCTTAGGAAGTTACATCTATGTTTAGATTCAGCGAGTTAGAAACACGTTTCTTCTAAAAGCTGCGTTTGGATATTCATCAGTGAATGGGAGTATAGGGTGCAATGAGAAATATCTGGATCTAAAACAAAAACGCTGCTATGTAGCAGAATGATTGTCAAGGTGTATATTCAACTTACGGAGTTCAACAGATGTGCGAATGTACCATTTCGGAAAATCTTTCTTTGGAGAATCTGGAAAGAGATATTTCCAGCCTTATACAGGCTCATAAGAATTAGCTTTAAGATCGCGTCTAAACCACAGGAGAAACGTCTTTTTCAAACTTCTCTGCTGTGTGTTCGTTCACCTTAGGAAGTTGCAACTATGTATTGATTCACCGAGTTAGAAACACGTTTCTTCTAAAAGCTGCGTTTACATATTCCTTAGTGAATGGGAGTATAGGGGGTAATGAGAAATATCTGGCCTTTAAACAAAAACGGAGCTATGCAACAGAATGATTGTCAAGGTGTATATTAAACTTACAGAGTTAAACCGATGTGTGAATGTAGCAGTTTACAACCCCTTTCTTTGGAGAGTATGGAAAGTGATATTTCCAGGCATATACAGGCTCATAAGTATTAGCGGTAAGATCTCGTCTAAACCACAGGAGAAACGTCTCATTCAAACTGCTCTGCTGTATGTTAGTTCACCTTAGGAAGTTGCATCTATATTTAGATTCAGCGAGTTACAAACACCTTTCTTCTAAAAGCTGCCTTTGGATATTCCTGAGTGAATGGGAGTATAGGGTGTAATGAGAAATATCTGGCTCTAAAACAAAAATGGCGCTAACTGGCAGAATGATTTCCAAGGTGTATATTCAACTTACAAAGTTAAACCGATGTGTGAATGTAGCAGTTCAGAAACCCTTTCTTTGGAGAGTCTGGAAAGGGATATTTCGAGGCATATAGAGGCTCATAAGAAATAGGAGTAAGATCGCGTCTAAACCACAGGAGAAACGTGTCTTTCAAACTGCCCTGCTGTAAGTTCTTCACATTAGGAAGTTGCATCTATGTTTAGATTGAGCGAGTTAGAAACACGATTCTTCTAAAAGCTGGGTTTGGATAGTCCTGAGTGAATGGGAGGTTAGGGTGTAATGAGAAATATCTGGCTCTAAAACAAAAACGGAGCTATGTAGCAGAATGATTGTCAAGGTGTTTATTCAACTTACAGAGCTAAACCGGTGTGTGAATGTAGCAGTTCACAAACCCTTAATTTCGAGAATCTGGAAAGAGATATTTCCAGGCATAAACAGGCTCAAAAGAATTAGCGGTAAGATTGCGTCTAAACCACAGGAGAAACGTCTCCTTCAAACTGATCTGCAATGTTCTCGTTCACGTCATGAAGTTGCAACTATGTTTATTTTTAGCGAGTTAGAAACACGTTTCTTCTAAAAGCTGCGTTTGGATATTCCTGAGTGAATGGGAGTATAGGGTGTAATGAGAAATATCTGGCTCTAAATGGAAAACGAACGTATATAACAGAATGATTCTCAAGGTGTGTATTCAACTTACAGATGTGTGAATGTAGCAGTTCAGAAACCATTTCTTTGGAGAATCTGGAAAGAGATATTTCCATGTATATACAGGCTCATAAGAATCAGCAGTAAGATCGCGTCTAAACCACAGGAGATACGTCTCTTTCAAACTGATCTGCTCTGTTTCCGTTCAGCTTAGGAAGTTGCATCTATGTTTAGATTCAGCGAGTTAGAAACGCGTTTCTTCTAAAAGCTGCGTTTGGATATCCCTGAGTGAATGGGAGTATAGGGTGTAATGAGAAATATCTGCCTCTAAAACAAAAACGGAGCTATGTAGCAGAATGATTGTCACGGTGTATATTCAACTGACAGAGTTGATCAGATGTGTGAATGTAGAAGTTCTGAAAGCCATTCTTTGGAGAATTTGGAAAGAGATATTTCCAGCCTTTTACAGACTCATAAGAAATAGCGGTAAAATCGCGTCTCAACCACAGGAGAAACACCTCTTTGAAACTGCGCTCCTGTGTGTCCATTCACCTTAGGAACTTGCATCTATATTTAGATTCAGCGAGTTCGAAACAGGGTTCTTCTAACAGCTGCGTTTGGATATTCCAGAGTGAATGGGAGTATAGGGTATAAAGAGAATATCAGGATCTAAAAGAAAAACGTGGCTATGTAGCAGAATGATTGTCAAGGTTTATATTCAACTTACGGAGTTAAACAGATGTGTGAATGTAGCAGTTCAGAAACCCTTTCTTTGGAGAGTCTGGAAAGAGATATTTCCAGCCATATACAGACTCTTATGAATCAGCGGTAAGATAGCCTCTAAACCACAGGAGAAATGTCTCTTTCAAACTGCTGTGCTGCATGTTCGTTCACCTTAGCAAGTTGCATCTATGTTTAGATTCAGCGACTTAGAAACACGTTTCTTCTAAAAGCTGCCTTTGGATATTCCTGAGTTAACGGGAGTATAGGGTGTAGTGAGAACCATCTGGCTCTAAAACAAAAACGGAGCTATGTAGCAGAATGATTGTCAAGGTGTATATACAACTTACAGATTTAAACCGATGTGTGAATGTAGCAGTTTACAAACCCTTTCTTTGGAGAATCTGGAAAGACATATTTCCAGGCATATACAGGCTCAAAAGCATTAGCAGTAAGATCGCGTCTAAACCACAGGAGAAATGCCTCTTTCAAACCGTTCTGCTGTGTGTTCGTTCACCTTTTTATATTCCTTAGTGAACGGGAGAATAGGGTGTAATGAGAAATATCTGGCTCTAAAACAAAAACGGAGCTATGTAACAGAATGATTGTCAAGTTGTATATTCGACGTACAGATTTAAACCGATGTGTCAATGCAGCAATTTACAAACCCTTTCTTTGGAGAATCTGGAGAGATAATTCCAGGCATATACAGGCTCAAAAGCATTAGCGGTAAGATCGCGTCTAAACCACAGGAGAAACGTCTCTTTCAAAACGCTCTGCTGTGTGTTCGTTCACTCAATCTATGTTTAGATTCAGCGAGTTAGAAACACGTTTCTTCTAAAATCTGCGTTTTTATATTCCTGAGTGAATGGGAGTATAGGGTGTAATGAGATATATCTGGCTCTAAAACAAAAACTGAGCTATGTAGCAGAATGATTGTCAAGGTGTACATTAAACTTACAGAGCTAAACCGATGAGTGAATGTGGCCGTTTACAAACTCTTTCTTTGGAGAATCTGGAGAGAGATATTTCCAGCCATATACAGGGTCTTAAGAATTAGCGGTAAGATCATGTCTAAAACACAGGAGAAACATCTCTTTGAATCCGTGCTGCGGTACGTTTGTTCACCTTAGGAAGTTACATCTATGTTTAGATTCAGCGAGTTAGAAAAATGTTTATTCTAAAAGCTGCGTTTGGATATTCCTCAGTGAATGGGAGTATAGGTTGTAAAGAGAAATATCTGGCTGTAAAACAAAAACGGAGCTATGTAACAGAATGATTGTCAAGGTGTGTATTCAAGTTACAGAGTTAAACAGATGTGTGAATGTACCAGTTCAGAAACCCTTTCTTTGGAGAATCTGGAAAGAGATATTTCCAGCCATATACAGGCTCATAAGAATTAGGGGTAAGATTGTGTCTCTACCACAGGAGAAACGTCTGTCTCAAACTGCTCTGCTGTGTGTTCGTTCACCATAGGAAGTTGCATCTATATTTAGATTCAGCGAGTTACAGACACCATTCTTCTAAAAGCAGCGTTTGGATATTCCTGAGTAAAAGGGAGCATAGGGTGTAATGAGAAATATCCGGCTCTAAAACAAAAATGGAGCTATCTAGCAGAATGATTGTCAAGGTCTATATTCAACTTAAAAGCTAAACCGATGTGTGAATGCAGCATTTCAGAAACCCTTCCTTTGGAGGGTCTGGAAAGAGATATTTCCAGGCATATACAGTCTCATAATAATTAGCGGTAATATCGCGTCTAAACCACAGGAGAAACGTCTCTTTCAAATTGTTCTGTTGTATGTTCGTTCACCTTAGGAAGTTGAATCTATGTTTAGATTCAGGGTGTTAGGAACACGTTTCTTCAAAAAGCTGCGTTTGGATGTTCCTGAGTGAATGGGAGTATAGGGTGTAATGAGAAATATCTGGCTCTAAAACAAAAAAGGAGCTTTGCAGCGGAATGATTGCAAAGGAGTATATTCAACTTACAGAATTAAACAGGTGTGAAAGTAGCATTTCAGCAACCCTTTCTCTAGAGAATCTGGAAAGAGATATGTCAAGCCATATACAGGCTCATAAGAATAAGCGGTACGATCGAGTCTAAACCACAGGAGAAACGTCTCGCTCAAACTGCTCTGCTGTGTGTTCGTTTCCCTTAGGAAGTTGCATCTTTGTTTAGATTCAGCGAGTTAGAAACACATTTCTTCTAAAAGCTGCGTTTGGATATTCCCGAGTGAATGGGAGTATAGGGTGTAATGAGAAATATCTGGCTCTAAAACGAAAACGGAGCTATGCAGCAGAATGATTCTCCAGGTGTATATTCAATTTATAGAGTTAAACACATGTGTGAATGTACCAGTTCAGAAACACTTTCTTTGGAGAATCTGGAAAGAGATACTTCCAGCCTTTTACAGACTCATAAGAATTAGCAGTAAGATCGCATCTGAAATACAGGACAAACGTCTCTTTCAAACTGCTCTGCTGTGTGTTCGTTCACCTTAGGAAGTTTCATCTATGTTTAGATTCAACGAGTTAGAAACACGTTTCTTCCAAAAGCTGCGTTTGGATATTCCTGAGTGAATGGGAGTACAGGGTGTAATGAGAAATATTTGGCTCTAAAACAAAAACGGAGCTATGTAGCAGAATGATTGTCATTTGTATATTCAACTTACAGAGTTAAACCGATGTGGGAATGTCGCAGTTTAGAAACCCTTTCTTTGGAGAATCTGGAAGGAGTTATTTCCAGGCATATACAGGCTCAAAAGAATTAGCGGTAAGATCGCGTCTAAACCACAGGAGAAACGTATCTTTCAAAGTGGTCTGCTGTATGTTCGTTCATCTTAGGAAGTTGCATCTATGTTTAGATTCAGCGAGTTAGAAACAGGTTTCTTCTAAAATCTTCGTTTTTATATTCCTGAGTGAAAGGGAGTATAGGGTCCAATGAGATATATCTGGCTCTAAGACAAAAACGGAAGTATGTAGCAGAATTATTGTCATGGTGTATATTCAACTGACAAAGTGAAACAGATGTGTGAATGTAGCCGTTCAGAAACCCTTTCTTTGGAGAGTCTGAAAAGAGATATTTCCACCCATATACAGGCTCATAAGAATTAGCGGTAAGATCGCGTCTAAACGACAGGAGAAACGTCTCTTTCAAACTGCTGTGCTGTGTGTTCGTTCACCTTAGGAAGTTGCATCTATGTTTATATTCAGCGAGTTAGAAACACGTTTCATCTAAAATCTGCGTTTTTATATTCCTGAGTGAATGGGAGTATAGGGTGTAATGAGAAATATCTGGCTCTAAAACAAAAACGGAGCTATGTAGCAGAATGATTGTCACGGTGTATATTCAACTGACAGAGAGGATCAGACGTGTGAATGTAGAAGTTCAGAAACCCTTACTTTGGAGAGTCTGGAAAGAGATATTACCAGCCATAAACAGACTCATAAGAATTAGCGGTAAGATCGCGTCTAAACCACAGGAGAAAAGTCTCTCTCAAACTACTCAGCTGTGTGTTCGTTCACCTTAGCAAGTTGTATCTACGTTTAGATTCAGCGAGTTAGAAACACGTTTCTTCTAAAAGCTGCCTTTGGATATTCCTGAGTGAACGGGAGTATAGGGTGTAATGAGAAATATCTGGCTCTAAAAAACGGAGCTATGTAACAGAATGATTGTCATGGTGTATATTCAACTGACAGAGTTAAACAGAGTTGTGAATGTAGCAGTTCAGAAACCCTTTCTTTATAGAGTCTGGAAAGACATATATCCAGGCATATACAGGCTCATAAGAATTAGCGGTAAGATCGTGCCTAAACCACAGGATAAACATCTTTTTCAAACTGCTCTGGTGTATGTTTGTTCACCTTAGGAAGTTGCATCTATGTTTTGATTCAGCGAATTAGAAACACGTTTCTTCTAAAAGCTGCGTTTGGATATTCCTGAGTGAATGGAATTATAGCGTGCAATGAGAAATATCTGGCTCTAAAACAAAAACGGAGCTATCTAGCAGAATGATTGCCAAGACCTATATTCAACTTACAAAGGTAAACCGATGTGAGAATGTCGGAGTTCAGAAACCCTTTCCTTGGAGAGTCTGGAAAGAGATATTTCCAGGCATTTACAGGCTCATAAGAATTAGCGGTAAGATCGCGTCTAAACCACAGGAGAAACATCTGTTTCAAACTGCTCTGCTGTATGTTCATTCACTTTAGGAAGATGCATCTATGTTTAGATTCAGCGAGTCACAAACAGGTTTCTTCTAAAAGCTGAGTTTTTATATTCCTAGTGAATGGGAGTATAGGGCGTAATGAGAAATATCTGGCGCTAAAACAAAAATGGAGCTATCTAGCAGAATGATTGTCAAGGTGTATATTCAACTTACAAAGTAAAACCGTTGTGTGAATGTAGCAGTTCAGAAACCCTTTCATTGGAGA
>NW_022439940.1:0-8179 GCF_009761245.1 Sapajus apella
CTACCTCCATCCCTCACTCCTGCCAACACCGCAGATTTTGCAGCGCCAAATCTGCATGCAGAGAAGGCAGACGTCGTGCTCCGCAGGGAGAGGGATACTATTTCTTGTGCCTCCGTGTACCAGGAAACTTGATAGCCCAATGGGCCCCTCCTTGGTTCCCTTAACAGGTGGAACTGCCAGAATCTCAGCAATCGTGTCAGATATGCCCATTAGTCCATGTGTCAGTGGACGGTGCAGGCTAACCTTTGTGGCTCAGAAGAGGACTTCTAGGAGGGATAGGACTGGTCTCCAGTGAGGCCTTTGTTCCTGGCCGAATTCACTGAACTGAAGACTTGTTCAGACACTTGGAACAAGTGGCAGGAACCAGAAACTGAATAGTTTTCATGATGCTTGCGTGGTCCAGAGACCTTTCCTTGTTGAGCTTTTCACCCTCAAGTCTAATTCTGTCCTTTCTCTTTGTGGCAATTTACAGATGCTTGGCCAGCCACTGACTTACCTGCATCGACAATAGGTAAATCACCCTCTCACCGCTCCCTAGAGCTCACTGCCTATCTCTTTCAAAAGTTTCTTTAGAAATTGATGGAATGAGGCTGAAGGTGGGCGCCTTCGCTATTCATGTCCCTGCAGGTTGCCTGGGGAGGAACGTGGCCACCCTGGGAACCTGGTCCTGGGTCTGATGATGGAGGGTGGAGTTGCTGTTGACCAGTCTCCCCTGGGAATCTGTGTTATGTGTTCAGGGAAGATCCTCATCCAGGTGCTCAAGACAGTTCCCTAATCCTCTGGGTTCTTGTTCCTGGGCCTCAGCCAACGGGTACAGAATTGAGCTGAGTAGGGGACAGCACCTATCCCCACAGCTGTCTGGCAATGTCCTGTTATTGCTGGCCCTTTGCCAGAAGCCCGAGAGAACCATATGGGTGCCACGAAACTCCCGACCATGGGGCAGGTCTCGCCCTCCTATCCGGAGCTGTGCAGCTTCATCCTGTGTGAGAATGGAGTCAGAATGGGGAGTGAGGCTTCCATTCCTGTCACTTCTAGAGGGGTTTCAGGTTCTTCCCCAGTACTTGAGCTTCCATAGATCTGGGCAGAGTAGGACATCACTACTTCTTCCACTGCGATGAGACTGAACTGCTTTTCAGAAAGTATTCAAAGGTGATTACTTGCCCAAGAGACTTTGGCCATCAGGAAGTGCCCTGAGTATGGAACATTCCTTAGATCATTGATCTCATGATCCATATGGATGAAGAGTTTTTGTGTTCTTCTGTAGGATCTGAATCTAGTTTGGCCCTGAGGCTGGTGAATGGAAGTGACAGGTGTCAGGGCCGAGTGGAGGTCCTGTACCGAGGCTCCTGGGGCACCGTGTGTGATGACAACTGGGACACCAATGATGCCAATGTGGTGTGCAGGCAGCTGGAATGTGGATGGGCCCTGTCGGCCCCAGGAAATGCCCGGTTTGGTCAGGGCTATGGACCCATTGTCCTGGATGACGTGCGCTGCTCAGGGTATGAGTCCTACCTGTGGAGCTGCCCCCACAATGGTTGGCTCTCCCACAACTGTCAGCACAGTGAAGACGCTGGTGTCATCTGCTCAGGTGGGCCTCCAAGACCTTGGGCTCCCTCTGTTGGGCTGGAATTCGCTCAGGAAGAAAGTCCTAATTACATTCTGATCTCCTCAAAGCTTGTTCTATGTTTCCCATGTTTCTGAAGTCTTGTTAGCGCTCTGCTCAGAATCCATATGAATTCACTACCTATTGTTCCTGTGGTTACCTGGGACAGGGACCAAGCTCAAACTGCAACCCAGACTTTATCCCCATCCTGAGGCAGTGTAAGGAAGAGGCAGAGGAGAACAGTGCTGGCTCCCCAGGGCTCCACTTCTCCCCTGCTGAGTAGCACTTGGTGAGGGTATCATGGACACAGCACAGACAGCAGGAAAGGGCAGTGATCCTCTCACTGCAAGACACACTGGACTAAGGATGTTTGTCTGGGGGTGGACTCTCAGCTGACAGCCAATAGGGGGATGTGGAAATAGAGGCAGAAGGCTCACAAGTGCACAAGGGTGTCTGTTCCTGTCAGGCGTGTGTCACACGGAGTTGGAGTCCTTGACCTCAGCACTTTTCAGAACACTGCAGAGCACTGCCTGTGCCCCAGGTCTGGTGTGGGGAGGGCAGCCCCCATGGTCTGGTGTGGGGAGGCAGGCCAGGCAGGACCTTGTTATTGCCTGTGGTTGGGGCTGGAAGATCACATGAGGGATTTTGGCTGGAGTGGCCTCCTCAGCCCTGCTGACTCAGGAACTGCCAAGACATACCAGGGAAAGGATTGGTTTTCAGTCAACCTGGTCACCCTGGGCAGACACCAGGTTAATCACCTTGAAGGGGGCAATGATCAGGATCTGCCCTGATCTCTTCCAAGGAACATCTCTGTGGGAAAGTGCATGGCAATGACCTTCTGTGTGCCAGGGGAAAAGGATGGACTGGGTGTCAGACTCGTGCAGTTCCTTCCTCTTTATTCTAGTTTTACAGTTTCTGTTAATGCATCTGATCTGACCTTCTCTTTTCTTTGTCACAGCTTCCCAGTCCCGGTCAACGCCCAGGCCAGGTGAGTCCCCGGCATCCTTTCTTGGGATGTCCCTTCTCTTTCTGCCCAATCACCCCTTCCCCCACTCCACAGCGCTCTCCTGCTCTTCTGTGTGGGTACTGTGGGGCAGATAACATCTCCCCACCACTTTGTAACGGAGACCCCAGCATGGCGCCTCAACAGACATGGGATTGAGGAGGCTTTGACTTCTCCATTTATCTCAGCTTTCATGAAGCAGTTTCAAACTGTACTATGGGTAACCCTTACAGTTTCAGGAAGTGGTCTCATGTTTAATAAGCTTTGACTCCTTTATATTGAGAGCTGATCTAACCTTTCAGAGAACTGAGAGTGGTTGAAAAAGTCACCTGGGAAGGCAATGTCAGTTGCAGCCTTAAACATGACTTTGTCCATGGGCAAGCTTTGCCAGCGCAGGCCTGATGCCTTCACCCCTCACTCCATCAAACACCCCAGATTTTGCAGGGCCACATCTGCATCCAGAAAAGGCAGAGGCCGTGCTCACAGGGAGAGCAATAGTAAATATTTCTGGTGCCTCCACTCACCAAGAAATTGATACCCTTTGAGCAGCTTTTTGGTTCCCTAAACATTTAGGCTGGAACTGTCAGAGTCTCAGCAATGGCGTCAGATGTTCCCATCAGTCCATGTGTCAGTGGATGGGGCAGGCTAACCCTTTGTAGCTGAGAAGAGGACATCTAGGAGGGATAGGACGGGTCTCCAGTGAGGGCTTTGTTCCTGGCTGAGCTCACTGAGCTGAGGACTTGGACAGACACTTGGAGCAAGTGGCAGGAACCAGAAACTGAATACTTTTCCTGATGCTTGCCTGGCCCGGAGACCTATCCTTGTTGAGCTTTTCACACTCATGTCTAATTCTGTCCTTTCCCTTTGTTGCAATTTACAGACGCTTGGCCAACCACTGACTTACCTGCATCGATAACAGGTAAATCATCCTCACACCCCTCCCTAGGGCTCACTCTCTACCTCTTTCAAGTATTTCTTTTGAAAATGCTGGAATGAGGCTCAAGGTATGCTCCTCTGTTTTTCATGTCCC
Organism: Sapajus apella; assembly: GCF_009761245.1. NCBI lineage: Eukaryota > Metazoa > Chordata > Mammalia > Primates > Cebidae > Sapajus > Sapajus apella. The sequence continues at coordinate 3,637 of NW_022439940.1, forward strand.
TGCAGGTTGCCTGGGGAGGAATGTGGCCTCCCTGGGAACCTAGTCCTGGGTCTGATGATGGAGAGTGGAGGGTCCTAGTAACCTGTCTCCCCTGGTATTCTGCTTTATATGGTCAGGAAAGACCCTCATTTAGGTGCTCAGAACAAGCCGTGGATGGCTCCCTGATCCTAACACGTCCTCATTCCTGGCCCTCAAGCCATAGTTTGTAGATTTGCAAAGAGTGGGGGAAAGCGCCTGTCCCCGTAGGTGTCTGACAATGTCCTGCCATTCCTGGCAGTTTGCCAGAAGCCAGAGAGGACCATGTGGGTGTCACAAAACTCCTGAACATGGGGCAGGTCTTGGCTTTCTACATGGAGCTGTGCAGCTTCATCCTGTGTGAGAATGGAGCTCAGAATGAGGAGTGAGACGTCCATTCCTGTCACCTCCAGCGTGGTTACAGGTCCTTCCCCAATACGTGAGCTTCCATAGTCCTGGGCAGAGTGGGACCTCACTGCTTCTTCCCTGTGTTGAAGCTGCAGCTCTGTCTGTAATCGCATTCAAAGGTGATTATATGCCCAAGAGACTCTGGCCATTAGGAAGTGCCCTGAGTGTGGAACATTGCTTACATCGTTGACCTGATGATCGATACGTATGAATGTTGGAATATATGCTGGGTGCCACAAAGAAAAATCAGCACTGAGACAAAGGATCTTTCGGCAACACAATTTTTACTTCCCTGACTGCAGGAAGGGTACCCCTGGTAGCCATCATTCCACAAGAGTACAAAGAGCAAAGGGAATACACACACATTTATTCCTTACGCATTTGGGGTTGTCCTTACTGCTGATGTCTGATCTCCATTGGCTGGAGCCAGACCTCACGTATTAAACTGAAACTGGATTGGCTAACAGCTTCTTTAAACTTTTCTAAACAGGGAAAGGCAACGGAGAGCTGGAACATGCCTGTGAGCAATACAGCACAGGAACCTTGGTTAAAGCACAGGGCCATAGAATGTACTATGTGCCTGCAAGCATGGCACGTCTTCTAACAGCTACATAGTATAGTGCCTAACAAAGTCATTAGCACACTTGTTCTGTAACAAGAAATGAAACTTTTAAAAGTAACCTTTCTACTTTCCACAATGATGAGTTCTTGTGTTCCCCTGTAGGATCTGAATCTGGTTTGGCCCTGAGGCTAGTGAATGGAGGTAACAGGTGCCAAGGCCGAGTGGAACTCCTATACCGAGGCTCCTGGGGCACCGTGTGTGATGACGGCTGGGACATCAGTGATGCCAATGTGGTTTGCAGGCAGCTGGAGTGTGGCTGGGCCACGTCAGCTCCAGGAAATGCCCGGTTTGGTCCGGGCTATGGGCCCATTGTCCTGGATGACGTGCGCTGCTCAGGGCATGAGTCCTACCTATGGAGCTGCCCTCACAATGGCTGGCTCTCCCACAACTGTGGCCATAGTGAAGACGCTGGCGTCATCTGCTCAGGTGCGCCTCCCAGACCGTGGGCTCCCTCCCCTGGACTGGAGTTTGCTCAGGAAGAGAGTCTCAATTACATTCTGATCTCCTCACTGAAAGCTTGTTCTATGTTTCCCATATTTCTGAAGTCTTGTTAGCGTTCTGCTCAGAATCCATATGAATTCACTGCCTAGTGTTCCTGTGGTCACTTGGGACAGGGACCAAACTCAAACTGTAACCCAGACTTTATCCCTATCATGAGACAGTGCAAGGAAGAGGCAGGAGAGAAAAGTGCTGGCTCCCCCAGGCTCCATTTCTCCCCTGCTGAGTAGCACTGGGTGAGGGTGTCGTGGATACAGCACAGACAGTGGGCAAGGAGGGATCCTCTCACTGCGGGAAACTCTGAACTAAGGATGCTTGTCCGGAGGTGGGTTCTCAGCTGAGACCCAATAAGGAGGACTAGAAATAGAGGCACACGGGTTAGGAGTGTAAACGGGTGTCTGTTTGTGTCAGGCTGGGTCACGTGGGGTTGCAGTCCTTGACCACAGCTCCTTTCAGAACACTGCGGAGCACTGCCTGTGCCCTGGGTCTGGTGTGGGGAGGGCAGCCCCCATGAGGCTGGCCAGTCATGGCCTTGTTATAGCCTGTGGTTAGGGCTGGATGATCCCATGAGGGATTTTGCCTGGAGTGGCATCCTCAGACTTGCTGACTTAGGAACTGCCTAGAGGTGCCAGGAAGGGGGTTGGTTTTGGGTCAACCTGGTCACCATTAGTAAACACCAAGCTAGTCTCCTTGAAGCTGGCAGTCATGGACATGATCTGCCCTGATCCGTTCCAAGGAGCATCTCTGTGGGGGTGTGCATGGCAATGTCCATCCCTCTGTGATAGGGGACTAGGATGGACTGAGTGTCCGAGTCGCCCAGTTCCTTCCTCTTTTGTTCCAGTCCTGCCAATTTCTGTTAGTGCATCTGATCTTTCTCTTTTTCTTACAGCTTCCCAATCCCAGTCAACTCCCAGGCCAGGTGAGTCCCCAGCATCTGGGATGTCCCTTGTCTTTCTGCCCAATTACCCCTACCCTCAATCCACAGAGCTCTCCAGCTCCTCTGGGCAAATACTGTGGGGCATATTATTTTCCTACCACTCTGTAACTGAGACCCAGCACAGCGCTTCAACAGACATAGAGGATGGAGGAGGCTTCTGACTTCTGTTCCATTTATCTCAGCTTTCATGAAGCAGTTTCATACTGCACTGTGGGTAAACCTTACAGGTCCAGGAAGTGGCCTCATGTTTAATGAGCTTTGGCTGCTTTATATTCAGATCTGATCTCTCCTTTCTGAGAATTGAGAGTGGTTGATAACGTCATCTGGGAAGGCAATGTCCGAGGAAGCCTTAAATATGCCTTTGTCCATGGGCAAGCAATGTCGGTGCAGGCTTCTACCTCCATCCCTCACTCCTGCCAACACCGCAGATTTTGCAGCGCCAAATCTGCATGCAGAGAAGGCAGACGTCGTGCTCCGCAGGGAGAGGGATACTATTTCTTGTGCCTCCGTGTACCAGGAAACTTGATAGCCCAATGGGCCCCTCCTTGGTTCCCTTAACAGGTGGAACTGCCAGAATCTCAGCAATCGTGTCAGATATGCCCATTAGTCCATGTGTCAGTGGACGGTGCAGGCTAACCTTTGTGGCTCAGAAGAGGACTTCTAGGAGGGATAGGACTGGTCTCCAGTGAGGCCTTTGTTCCTGGCCGAATTCACTGAACTGAAGACTTGTTCAGACACTTGGAACAAGTGGCAGGAACCAGAAACTGAATAGTTTTCATGATGCTTGCGTGGTCCAGAGACCTTTCCTTGTTGAGCTTTTCACCCTCAAGTCTAATTCTGTCCTTTCTCTTTGTGGCAATTTACAGATGCTTGGCCAGCCACTGACTTACCTGCATCGACAATAGGTAAATCACCCTCTCACCGCTCCCTAGAGCTCACTGCCTATCTCTTTCAAAAGTTTCTTTAGAAATTGATGGAATGAGGCTGAAGGTGGGCGCCTTCGCTATTCATGTCCCTGCAGGTTGCCTGGGGAGGAACGTGGCCACCCTGGGAACCTGGTCCTGGGTCTGATGATGGAGGGTGGAGTTGCTGTTGACCAGTCTCCCCTGGGAATCTGTGTTATGTGTTCAGGGAAGATCCTCATCCAGGTGCTCAAGACAGTTCCCTAATCCTCTGGGTTCTTGTTCCTGGGCCTCAGCCAACGGGTACAGAATTGAGCTGAGTAGGGGACAGCACCTATCCCCACAGCTGTCTGGCAATGTCCTGTTATTGCTGGCCCTTTGCCAGAAGCCCGAGAGAACCATATGGGTGCCACGAAACTCCCGACCATGGGGCAGGTCTCGCCCTCCTATCCGGAGCTGTGCAGCTTCATCCTGTGTGAGAATGGAGTCAGAATGGGGAGTGAGGCTTCCATTCCTGTCACTTCTAGAGGGGTTTCAGGTTCTTCCCCAGTACTTGAGCTTCCATAGATCTGGGCAGAGTAGGACATCACTACTTCTTCCACTGCGATGAGACTGAACTGCTTTTCAGAAAGTATTCAAAGGTGATTACTTGCCCAAGAGACTTTGGCCATCAGGAAGTGCCCTGAGTATGGAACATTCCTTAGATCATTGATCTCATGATCCATATGGATGAAGAGTTTTTGTGTTCTTCTGTAGGATCTGAATCTAGTTTGGCCCTGAGGCTGGTGAATGGAAGTGACAGGTGTCAGGGCCGAGTGGAGGTCCTGTACCGAGGCTCCTGGGGCACCGTGTGTGATGACAACTGGGACACCAATGATGCCAATGTGGTGTGCAGGCAGCTGGAATGTGGATGGGCCCTGTCGGCCCCAGGAAATGCCCGGTTTGGTCAGGGCTATGGACCCATTGTCCTGGATGACGTGCGCTGCTCAGGGTATGAGTCCTACCTGTGGAGCTGCCCCCACAATGGTTGGCTCTCCCACAACTGTCAGCACAGTGAAGACGCTGGTGTCATCTGCTCAGGTGGGCCTCCAAGACCTTGGGCTCCCTCTGTTGGGCTGGAATTCGCTCAGGAAGAAAGTCCTAATTACATTCTGATCTCCT
>NW_022439941.1:0-8175 GCF_009761245.1 Sapajus apella
TTCTTGGAGACTTTGTTCATTCCTTTTTACCCTTTTTTCTCCAGTCTGCCTTCCCGTTTTATTTCATTGAGTTGATCTTCGACCTCTGATATCCTTTCTTCTGCTTGGTCAATTTGGCTGTTGATACTTGTGCATGCTTCACGAAGTTCTCGTGTTGTGTTTTTCGGTTCCATCAATTCACTTATATTCCTTTCTATTTTGTCCATTCTCGTTAGCATTTCATCAAATCTTTTTTCAAGGTTCTTAGTTTCTTTGCGTTTGGTTAGAACATGTTCTTTAAGTTCACAGAAGTTTCTTACTACCCACCTTCTGAAGTCTGATTCTGTCATTTCGTCACACTCGTTCTCCCTCCTGGTGAGGAGTAGTGATCCCTTTTAGGAAGAGAGGTGTTCTGGTTTCCAGTGTTTTCATCCTTTTTGTGCTGGTTTCTTCCCATCTTTAAGGATTTATCCACCTGTCGACTTTGTAGTTGCTGGCTTTCAGATAGGGTCTCAGATCGATCAGATTGACACTCTGTTTGTTGATGATGAGGTTATTTCTGTTTCTTGGTTTTCCTTCTGACAATCTGGTCCCTCTGCTGTAAGTCTGCTGAGGTTCACTCCAGGCCCTGCTTGCCTGGGGTTCACCTGCAGCAGCTGCTGAACAGCAAGGGTTGTTACCAGTTTTCTTCTTCTGCTATCTTTGTCCCAGAGGGATACCCGCCTAGTGTCAATCTGATCTCTCTTTTATGAGGTGTCTTTTTGGATATATAGGGGTCAGGGAGGTGCTTGAGGAGATGGTCTCTTCTTTATAGGAGCTTAAATGGTGAGCTGTGCGCTCTGTTGTTGTCCATTCAGAGCTGCTGGGCAGGTACGTTTAGGTCTGCTGCAGCAGAACTCATAAACTGCTTTTTGTTCCCAGGTGCTCTGTCCCAGGGATTTAGGGCTTTATTTATGAGTTTCTGTTATGCTGCCACCTTCTTTTTTTTTTTTTTCCTTCAGACCTGCGCAGCCCAGCAAGGAGGCAACCTAGTCACTGTCGGCCTATAGCAGCTTTGCTGTGCTGCTGTGTGCTCCGCCCCGCTGCCGAGTGAACTTCACTGCAGTACTGATTATATGTGTGTAGTTAGAACTGCTTTGGCGATGGTGGCCCGCCTCTATTGAGGCAGAGTCTCTTTGCTGTGGCAGGTTGCCTTTGCAAGGGCAGGCTGCCTCAGCAATGGCGGGTTGTCTTTGCAACGGTGGGCTGCGTCCGTAATGGCGGACGCCCCTCCCCCACAGAGCTGGACCGTCCCAGGTTCAGATGCGCTTGCTCTGAAACTCTCAATTCAGAGTTTCTGGTTGCTGTTCTTTTGTGGGGTGGGGCCAGCCAAGCCTGATTGCCTTGTTCCCTGCCTCAGAGCCTTTTTTAAGTTAGTGTTCCAGTCGCCTTTTGAAGAGGCGCTGGGGTCTGTTTGTTTTCCCCTGCGGCCACTCTGTGCTGGCTTAAACAGAGGCACTGAGGTTTGTGGCGCTTTTTTTTTTTTTTTGCCCTGGAATCTACTGTCCTGGTTCTCTGCTCAGTCACCTCTTTAAACCAGTGAATGGGAGACTTCCTGTGGCTCCAATCGCCAGATGAAAGGGCACCCGGAGCGGTGTATTTTGTACAGAGAACTGCGGCTCCGGGGCGCCGACAAAGCAGCCGCACGGGTACAGCAGCGGTGCCAGCCGGCACAGCCACGCTGGCCGAAACAGCCGCGCTGGCAATGGTGGAACTCCTCCGCCCGGGAATTTCCTAGTCTGTGGGCAATAAAAACGTGGCGCCCACTCACCCTCTGTGCTTTCACTGGGAGCTGCAATCCTGAGCTGTTCCCTAACGGCCATCTTGGATCGTCTCGAATCCCGCTAATTATTATATACCTCTCTATGCCTGGAAATATCTGTTTCTACTTTCTCCAAAGAAAGGGTTTCTGAACTGCTACTTTCACACATCAGTTTAACTGTGTAAGTTGAATATACACCTTGACAATCATTCTGCTAATTAGCTCCGTTTTTGTTTTAGAGCCAGATATTTCTCCTTACACCCTATGCTCCCATTAACTCAGGAATATCCGAACCCAGCTTTTATAAGAACCTTGTTTCTAACACAATGAATCTAAACATAGATGCAACTTCCTAAGGTGAACGACCACAAGCAGAGCGGTTAGAAATATACGTTCTTCCAGTATTTTAGACTCGGTCTTACCGCTAATTCTTAGATACCTGAATATGGCTGGAAATATCTGTTTCTTGATTCTAAAAAGAAATGGTTTCTGAACTGCTGCAGTCACACATCAGTTTAACTGTGTAAGTTAAATATACACTTTGATAGTTTTTCTGCTAGATAGCTCCGTTTTTGTTTTAGAGCCAGATATTTCTCCTTACACGCTATAATTCAATTCACTCAGGAATATCCAAACGCAGCTTTTATAAGAAACTTGTTTCTAACTCAATGAATCTAAACATAGATGCAACTCCCTAAGGTTAACGAACACACAGCCCAGCAGTTTGAAATATACGTTTCTCCAGCATTTTAGACTCGATCTTATCGCTAATTCTGATATACCTGTATATGGCTGTAAATATCTGTTTCTACATTCTACAAATATAGGGTTTCTGAAGTGCTACATTCACACATCACTTTTAACACTGTAAGTTCAATATACACGTTGACAATCATTCTGCTGGATAGCACCATTTTTGTTTTAGAGCCAGATATTTCTCATTGCACCCTATATTCCCATTCACTCAGGAATATCCAAACGCAGCATTTTGAAGAAACGTGTTTCTACCTCGATGAATCCAAACATAGATGCTACGTCCTAAGGTGAATGAACACACAGCAGAGTACGTTTAAAATATACGTGTCTCCAGTGTTTTAGACTCGATATTACCGATAATTCTTACGTAACTGTATATGGTGGGAAATATGTTTCTAGTTTCTCCAAAGAAAGGGTTTCTGAACTGCTACTTTCACACGTCAGTTTAACTCTGTAGGGTGAATAAACACCTTGACAATAATTCTGCTAAGTAGCTCCGTTTTTGTTTTAGAGCCAGATATTTTTCCTTACACCCTATGATCCCATTCACTCAGGAATATCCAACCCAGCTTTTATAAGAACCTTGTTTCTAACACAATGAATCTAAACATAGATGCAACTTCCTAAGGTGAATGACCACAAGCAGAGCAGTTAGAAATATACGTTCCTCCAGTATTTTAACTCGGTCTTACCGCTAATTCTTAGATACCTGTATATGGCTGCAAATATCTGTTTCTTGATTCTTCAAAGAAACGGTTTCTGAACTGCTACAGTCACACGTCAGTTTAACTCTGTAGGGTAAATATACACCTTGACAATAATTCTGCTAGATAGCTCCGTTTTTGTTTTAGAGCCAGATATTTCTCCTTACGCGCTATAATTCAATTCACTCAGGAATATCCAAACGCAGCTTTTATAAGGCACTTGTTTCTAACTCAATGAACCTAAACATAGATGCAACTTCCTAAGGTGAACGAACACACAGCACAGCAGTTTGAAACATACATTTCTCTAGTGTTTTAGACTCGGCCTTACCACTGATTCTTATGTACCTCTATATGACTGGAAATATGTGTTTCTACATTTTCCAAAGAAATGGTTTCTGAAATGCTACATTCACCCATCAGTTTATCTCTGTAAGTTGAATATACACCTTGACAATAATTCTGTTAGATAGCTCCACTTTTGTTTTTGCCATATATTTCTCCTTACACCCTGTACTCCCATTCACTCAGGAATATCCAAACGCAGCTTTTAGAAGAAACGTGTTTCTACCTCGATGAGTCAAAACATAGATGCAAGTTCCTATGATGAATGAACACACAGCAGAGCAGTTTGAAATATATGTTTCTCCAGTGTTTGAGACTCGATCTTACTGATAAGTCTTACATACCTGTATATGGCTGGAAATATCTGTTTGTACACTGTCAAAAGAAAGGGTTTCTGAACTGCTACATTCACACATCATCTTAACTCTTTAAGTTAAATATACACCTTCAGAATCATTCTGCTAGATAGCTCCGTTTTTGTTTTAATGCCAGACATTTCTCACTAAACCCTATACTCCCTTACACTCAGGAATATTCAAACGCAGCTGTTAGAAGAAACGTGTTTCTAACTCGATGAATCTAAACATAGATGCATCTTCCTAAGGTGAATGAACGCACAGCACAGCAGTTTGAAATATACGTTTCTCCAGTGTTTTAGACTCGATCTTACCGCTAATTCTTATATACTTGTATATGGCTGGAAATATCTGTTTCTACAATATCCAAAGAAAAGGTTTCACATCTTGTATATTCACACATCAGTTTAACTCTGTAAGTTGCAAATACACCTTGACAATAATTCTGCTAGATAGCTGCATTTATGTTTTGGAGCCACATGTTCCTCATTACACACTATACCACCAATCACTGAGGAATACCCAAACTCCGCTTTCAGAAGAAACGTGTTTCTAACTCGATGAATCTAAACATAGATGCTACCTCCAAGGGTGAATGAACACACAGCAGAGCAGTTTGAAATATACGTTTCTCCAGTGTTTTAGACTCGACCTTACCGTTAATTCTTATATACCAGTATGTCTGGAAATATCTGTTTCTATATTCTCAAAAGAAAGGGTTTCTGAACGGCGACATGCACACATCAGTTTAAGCCTGTATGTTGAATACACACCTTTACAATCATTCTGCTAGATAGCTCCATTTTAGTTTTAGAGCCAGATATTTTTCATTACCCCCTTTACTCCCATTCACTCAGGAATATCCAAACGCAGCTTTTAGAAGAAACATGTTTCTAACTTGATGAATTTAAACATAGGTGCAAGTTCCTAAGGTGAACGAACACACAGCAAAGCAGTTTGAAATACACGTTTCTCCAGTGTTTCAGACTCGATATTACTGCTAATTCTTATGTACCTATATATGGCTGGAAATATCTCTTTCTACGTTCTGCAAAGAAAGGGTTTCTGAACTGCTACATTCACACATCAGTTTAACTCTTTACGTTGAATATACACCTTGACAATCATTCTGTTAGATAGCTCCATTTTTGTTTTATAGCCAGATATTTCTCATTAAACCCTGCACTCCCATTCACTCAGGAATATCCAAATGCAGCTTTCAGAAGAAACGTATTTGTAACTCGATAAATCTAAACATAAATGCAACTTCCTAAGGTGAATGAACACACAGCAGGGAAGTTTGAAATATACATTTTCCAGGGGTTTTAGATTCTATCTTACCACTAATTCTTTTATACCTGTATATGGCTGAAAATATCTGTTTCTACATTCTCCAAAGAATGAGTTTCTGAACTGCTATATTGACATATCTGTTTAACTCTGCAGGTTGAATATACACCTTGACAAACATTCTGTTAGACAGCTCCGTTTTTGTTTTAGATTCAGATATTTCTCATTACAAGCCTATAATCCCATTCACTCAGGAACATCCAAACGCAGATTTTTGAAGAAACGTGTTTCTAACTCAATGAATCTAAACATAAATGAAACTTCCTAAGGTGAACGAACACACAGCAGAACAGTTTAAAATACACGTTTCTCCAGTGTTTTTGACTCGAACTTACTGATAATTTTTATATACCTGTATGTGGCTCGAAATATCTGTTTCTACATTCTCCAAAGAAAGGGTTTCGGAACTGCTACTTTCACACATCAGTTTAACTCTACAAATTGAATATACACCTTGAAAATCATTCTGATAGATAGCTCCATTTTTGTTTTACAGCCAGATATTTCTTATTTCACCCTATACTCCCATTCACTCACGAATATTCAAACGCAGCTTTTAGAAGAACCGTGTTTCTAACTCGATGAATCTAAACATAGATGCAACTTCCTAAGGTGAACGAACACATAGCAGAGAAGTTTGAAATACACGTTTCTCCCGTATTTTAGACTCCATATTACCGCTAATTCTTAAATACCTGTATATGGCTGAAAATCTGTGTTTCTACATTTTACAAAGAAAGGATTTCTGAACTGCAACATTCACACATCACTTTAACTCTGTAGGTTGAACATACATCTTGACAATCATTCTGCTAGATAGCTCCGTTTTTGTTTTAGAGCCAGATCTTTCTCATTACAGACTATACTCCCATTCACTCAGGTATATACAAACGCAGCTTTTAGAAGAAACGGTTTTCTAACTCGATGAATCTAAACATGGATGCAATTTCCTAAGGTGAACGAACACACAGCAGAGCAGTTTGAAACGTACGTTTCTCCAGTGTTTTAGGCTCTATCTTACCGCTAATTCTTATATACCTGTATATGGCTCTAAATACCTGTTTCTACATTCTCCAAAGAAAGGGTTTCTGAACTGCTACATTCACACACCAGTTTAACCCTGTAAGTTGAATATACACCTTGACAATCATTTTGCTAGATTGAGTCGTTTTTGTTTTAGAGCCAGATAATTCTCCTTAAACCCTATACTCCCATTCACTAAGGAATATTCAAACGCAGCTGTTAGAAGAAACTTGTTTCTAACTAGATGAATCTAAACATAGATGCATCTTCCTAAGGTGAACGAACACACATCAGAGCAGTTTGAAATATAGGTTTCTCCAGTGTTTTACACTTGATCTTACTGCTAATTCTCATACCTGTATATGGCTGGAAACATCTGCTTCTACATTTTCCAAAGAAAGGGTTTCGGAACTGCTGCATTCACACATCAGTTTACCTATGTAGGTAGAATATACACCTTGATAATCATTCTGCTACATGGCTCCACTTCTGTTTTACAGCCAGATATTTCTCCTTACACCCTGTGCTCCCATTAACTCAGAAATATCCCAATGCAGCTTTTATAAGAAAAGTGTTTCTATCTCAATGAATCTAAACATAGATGCAACTTCCTAAGTTGAATGAACACACATGACAGCAATTTGAAATATACCTTTCTCCAGGGTTTTAGACCCGATCTTACAGCTAATTCTTATATACCTGTATATGGCTGGAAATATCTGTTTCTACATTCTGCAAAGAAAAGGTTTTTGAACTGCTGCATTCTCAAATCAGCTTAACTCGGTACCTTGAATGTACACCCTGAGAATCATTCTGATAGATAGCTACGTTTTATTTTAGAGCCAGATATTTCTCATTACACACTATACTCCCATTAACTCAGGAATATCGAAACGCAGGTTTTATAAGAAACGTGTTTCTAACTCAATGAATCTAAACATAGATGCAACTACCTATGGTGAACGGCTACACAGCACAGCAGTTTGAAATATGCGTTTCCCAGGGTTTTAGACTGGGTCTTACTGCTAATTCTTGTATACCTGTATATGGCTGGAAATATCTGTTTCTTCATTCTCCAAAGAAAGGGTTTCTGAACTGCTACAGTCACACGTCAGTTTAAATCTGTAAGTTGAATATACAACTTGAGAATCATTCTGATAGATAGCTCCGTTTTTGTTTTAGACCCAGATATATCTCCTTACACCCTCTACTCCCATTCACACAGGAATATCGAAACACAGTTTTAGAAGAAACTTGTATCTAACTTGATGAATCTAAACATACATGCTACTTTCTAAGTTGAAAGAACACACAGCAGAGCAGTTTGAAATACACGTTTCTCCAGTGTTTTAGACTGGGTCTTACTGCTAATTCTTGTGTACCTGTATATGGCTGGAAATATCTATTTCTTCATTCTCTAAAGAAAGGGTTTCTGCACTGCTACAGTCACAGATAAGTTTAACTGTGTAAGTTGAATATACACCTTCACAATCATTCTGCTAGATAGCTCCCTTTTTGTTTCAGAGCCAGATATTTCTCATTACACCCTATGCTCCCATTCACTGTGGAATATCCAAACGCAGCTTTTAGAACAAACGTGTTTCTAACTCGTTAATGTAAACATAGATGCCACTTCCTAAGGTGAACGAGCACGAAGCAGAACAGTTTGAAATAGTGGGTATATGTCCAAAGGATTACAAATCGTTCTACTCTAAGGACACGTGCACACGAATGCTCGTTGCAGTTCTGTTCACAATAGCTCTTCGTCAAGAAGAGCAACCCCAAGGCACATAATCGTCAGATTCACCAGGATGGAAATGAAGGAGAAAATACTAAGGGCAGCCAGAGAGAAAGGTCGGGT
>NW_022439942.1:0-8174 GCF_009761245.1 Sapajus apella
TCTCTTCTGGCTTGTAGGGTTTCTGCTGAGAGATCTGCTGTGAGTCTGATGGGCTTCCCTTTATGGGTAACCCGACCTTTCTCTCTGGCTGCCCTTTGTATTTTCTCCTTCATTTTGACCCTGGTGAATCTGACGATTATGTGCCTTGGGGTTGCTCTTCTTGACGAATATCTTTGTGGTGTTCTCTGTATTTCCTGGACTTGAATGTTTGCCTGCCTTGCTAGGTTGGGGAAGTTTTCCTGGATAATATCCTGAAGAGTATTTTCCAGCTTGGATTCATTCTCTTCGTCGCATTCGGGTACGCCTATCAAACGTAGATTAGGTCTTTTCAACTTTGTTCATTCCTTTTTACCCTTTTTTTTCCTGTCTTGCCTTCCCGTTTTGTTTCATTGAGTTGATCTTCGACCTCTGATATCCTTTCTTCTGCTTGGTCCATTCGGCTGTTGATACTTGTGCATGCTTCACGAAGTTCTTGTGTTGCGTTTTTCAGCCCCATCAATTCACTTATATTCCTTTCTATTTTGTCCATTCTCGTTAGCATTTCATCAAATCTTTTTTCAGCGTTCTTAGTTTCTTTGCATTTGGTTAGAACATGTTCTTTAAGTTCACAGAAGTTTCTTACTACCCACCTTCTGAAGTCTGATTGTGTCATTTCATCACACTCGTTCTCCATCCAACCTTGTTCCCTTGCTGGTGAGGAGTTGTGATCCCTTGTAGGAGGAGAGGTGTTCTGGTTTCGGGTGTTTTCAACCTTTTTGCGCTGGGTTCTTCCCATCTTTAAGGATTTATCCACCTGTCGACCTTGTAGTTGCTGGCTTCTAGATTGGGTCTCAAATCTTTCAGATTGACGTTCTGTTTGTTGATGATGAGCCTATTTCTGTTCCTTGGTTTTCCTTCTGACAGTCTGGCCCCTCTACTGTATGTCTGCTGAGGTTCACTCCAGGCCCTGCTTGCCTGGGGTTCACCTGCAGCAGCTGCTGAACAGCAAGTGTTGTTACCAGTTTTCTTTTTCTGCTATCTTTGTCCCAGAAGGATACCCGCCTAGTGTCAATCTGATCTCTCTTTTATGAGGTGTCTTTTTGGATATATAGGGGTCAGGGAGCTGCTTGAGGAGACAGTCTCTTCTTTATAGGAGCTTAAATGGTGAGCTGCGAGCTCTGTTGTTGTTCATTCAGAGCTGCTGGGCAGGTACTTTTAGTTCTGCTGCAGCAGAACTCATAAACTTCTTTTTTTTCCCAGGTGCTCTGTCCCAGGGATTTAGGGCTTTATTTATGAGTTTACGTTATGCTGCCGCCTTCTTTTTTCTTTTTTTCCTTCAGACCTGCCCAGCCCAGCAAGGAGTCAGCCTAGTCACTGTCGGCCTATAGCAGCTTTGCTGAGCTGCTGTGGGCTCCGCCCCGCTGCTGAGTGAACTTCCCTGCAATCCTGTTTATATGGGTGTAGTTAGAAGTGCTTTGGCGATGGTGGCCTGCCTCTGTTGGGGCGGAGTCTCTACTGTGTCGGGTTGCCTTGGCAATAGCGGGCTGCCTCGGTAATGGCGGACGCCCTTCCCTCACAGAGCTGGACAGTCCTGGGTTTAGCTGCGCTTGCTGTGAAACCCTCAATCCAGAGTTTCTAATTGCTGTTCTTTTGTGGGAGTGGGACCATCCGAGCCTGATCGCCTGGCTCCCTGCCTCAGAGCCTTTTTTAAGTTGGTGTTCCAGTGGCCTGTTAAGAGGCGCCGGGGTCTGTTTGTTTTCCCCTGCCGCCACTCACTGCGCTGGCTTAAACAGCGGCACTGAGGTTTGTGGCGTTTTTTTTTTTTTTTTTTTTTGACCCTGGAATCTACTGTCCTGGTTCTCTGCACAGTCTCCTTTTTCAACCGGCGAATGGGTGACTTCCTGTGGCTCCAATCGCCATCCAAAAAGGCACCCAGACCGGTGTATTTTGTATGGAGAACCACGGCTCTGGGTCGCACAAAAAGCAACCGCGTGGGGCAAAGCAGCGGCGCTGGCTGGCTCAGCTGCGCTGGCCGAAACAGCCGCGCTGGCAACCGTGGAGCACCACCTCCAGGGAATTTCCTAGTCTGTGGGCAATAAAACCGTGGCGTCCACTCACCCTCTGCGCTTTCATTGGGAGCTGCAATCCTGAGTTGTTCCTAAACGGCCATCTTGGATCATCTTTTTCTCTTACCGCTAATTATTTTGAGCCTGTATATGGCTGGAAATATCTCTTTGCAGATTATCCAAAGAAAGAGTTTCTCAACTGCCACATTCACATGTCTGTTTCACTCTGTAAGTTGAATATACACCTTGACAATCATTCTAATACATAGCTTCGTTTTTGTTTTGGAGCCAGATATTTCTCATTACACCCTACGTTCCCTTTCACTCAGGAATATCCAAACGCAGCTTTTAGAAGAAACGTGTTTCTAACGCGCTGAATCTTAACATAGATGCAACTTCATAAGGTGAACGAACACACAGCAGAGAAGTTTGAAACAGACGTTTCTCCTGTGGTTTAGACGCGATCTTACCGCTAATTCTTATGAGCCCGGTTATGGCTGGAAATATCTCTTTCCAGCTTCTCCAAAGAAAGGGTTTCTGAACTGCTACATCCACACATACGTTTAAGTCTGTAAGTTGAATATACCCCTTGACAATCATTCTGCTACATAGCTCCGTTTTTGTTTTAGAGCCAGATATTTCAGATTACATCCTATACTCCCATTCACTCAGGAATATCCAAACGAAGCTGTTAGAAGAAACGTGTTTCTAACTCGCTGAATCTAATCATAGATGCAACTTCCTAAGTTGAACGAACACACAGTAGAGAAGTTTCAAACAGACGTTTCTCCTGTGGTTTAGATACGATCTTACCGCTAATTCTTATGAGGCTGTTTATGGCTGGAAATATCTCTTTCCAAACTCTCCAAGGAAAGTGTTTCTCAGCTGCTACATTCACACATCTGTTTTACTCTGTAAGGTGAATATACACCTTGACAATCATTCTACTACATAGTCCCCTTTTGTTTTAGAGAAAGATATTTCTCGTTACATCCTATACTCCCTTTGACTCAGGAATATGCAAACGCAGCCTTTAGAGGAAACATGTTTCTAACCCCCTGAATCTAAACATAGATGCAACTTCCTAACGTGAACGAACACACAGCAGAGAAGATGGAAACAGACGTTTCTCCTGTGGTTTAGACGCGATCTTACCGCTAATTCTTATGAGCCTGTTTATGGCTGGAAATGTATCTTTCCAGCTTCTCCAAAGAAAGGGTTTCTGAACTGCTACATTCACACATATGTTTAAGTCTGTAAGTTGAATATACCCCTTGACAATCATTCTGCTACATAGCTCCGTTTATGTTTTACAGCCAGATATTTCAGATTACATCCTATACTCCCATTCACTCAGGAATATCCAAACGAAGCTGTTAGAAGAAACGTGTTTCTAACTCGCTGAATCTAATCATAGATGCAACTTCCTAAGGTGAACGAACACACAGTAGAGAAGTTTGAAACAGACGTTTCTCCTGTGGTTTAGACGCGATCTTACTGCTAATTCTTATGATCCTGTATAAGACTGTAAATAACTCTTTCCAGAATCTCCAAAGAAATGTTTTCTGAACTGCTACATTCACTCATCTCTTTAACTCTGAAAGTTGAATGTACACCATGACAATCATTCTGCTACATAGCTCCGTTTTTGTTTTAGAGCCAGATATTTCTCATTACATGCTATACTCCCATTCACTCAGGAATATCCAAACGCAGCTTTTAGAAGAAACGTGTTTCTAACTTGCTGAATCTAAACATAGATGCAACTTCCTAAGGTGAAGGAACACACAGTAGAGAAGTTTGAAACTGACGTTTCTCCTGTGGTTTAGATACGATCTTACCGCTAATTCTTATGAGGCTGTTTATGGCTGGAAATATCTCTTTCCAAACTCTCCAAGGAAAGGGTTTCTCAGCTGCTACATTCACACATCTGTTTTACTCTGTAAGGTGAATATACACCTTGACAATCATTCTGCTACATAGCCCCCTTTTGTTTTAGAGAAAGATATTTCTCATTACATCCTATACTCCCTTAGACTCAGGAATATGCAAACGCAGCTTTTAGAGGAAACACGTTTCTAACCCCCTGAATCTAAACATATATGCAACTTCCTAACGTGAACGAACACACAGCAGAGAAGATGGAAACAGACGTTTCTCCTGTGGTTTAGATACGATCTTACCGCTAATTCTTATGAGCCTGTATATGGCTGGAAATATCTCCTTCCAGATTCTCCAAAGAAAGGGTTTCTGAACTGCTATCTTCACACATCTGTTTACCTCTGTAAGTTGAATATACACCTTGACAGTCATTCTGCTCCATAGCTCCGTTTTTGATTTAGAGCCACATATTTCTCCTTATTTACTATATTCCCATGGACTCAAGAATATACAAAAGCAGCTTTTAGAAGAAACGTGTTTCTTACTCGCTGAATCTAAACATACATGCAACTTCCTAAGGTGAACGAACACACAGCAGAGAAGTTTAAAACAGACGTTTCTCCGGTAGTTTAGATGTGATCTTAGCCCTAATTCTTCTGAGCATGTATATGGCTGGAAATATCTCTTTCCAGATTCTCCAAAGAAAGGGTTTCTGTATTGTTTATCCAAGATGGCCGTTTAGGAACAGCTCAGAATTGCAGCTTCCACTGAAAGCGCAGAGGGCGAGTGGATGCCGCGTTTTTATTGCCCATAGACTAGGAAACTCCCGGGCAGAGGTCATCCACGGTCGCCAGCGCGGCTGTTTCTGCCAGCGCGCCTTTGCCGGCCAGCGCCGGCCAGCCCCGCTGCTTTGTCCCGCGCGGCTGCTTTGCCCTGCGCGGCTGCTTTGTAGGCGCCCCGGAGACGCTGTTTTCCGTACAAAATACACTGGTCCGGGGGCTCTTTAGGCTGGCGATTGGAGCCAAGGGAAGTCGCCCATATGCTGGTTCAAAAAGGGGACTGAGCAGAGAACCAGGACAGTAGATTCCAGGGCAAAAAAAGAAAAAAAAGCGCCATAAACCTCAGTGCCGCTGTTTAAGCCAGCGCAGTGAGTGGCCACAGGGGAAAACAAACAGACCCCAGCGCCTCTTCAACAGGCGACTGGAACACCAACTTAAAAAAGGCTCTGAGGCAGGGAGCCAGGCGATCAGGCGTGGCTGGTACCACCACCACAAAAGAACAGCAACCAGAAACTCTGGATTGAGAGTTTCACAGCAAGCGCAATGAATCCAGGACGGTCCAGTTCTGTGGGGGAGGGGCGTCCGCCATTACCGAGTCAGCCCGCCGTTGCCAAGGCAACCCGCCACTGCTGAGGCAGCCCGCCGTTGCCAAGGCAACCCGCCACAGCAGAGACTCCGCCCCAACAGAGGCGGGCTACAATCGCCAAAGCAGTTCTAACTACACTCATATAAACAGGACTGTAGGGAAGTTCACTCGGCAGCGGGGCGGAGCCCACAGCAGCTCAGCAAAGCTGCTATAGGCCGACAGTGACTAGGCTGCCTCCTTGCTGGGCTGGGCAGGTCTGAAGGAAAAAAAAAAAAAAGAAGGCAGTGGCATAACGGAAACTCATAAATAAAGCCCTAAATCCCTGGGACAGAGCACCTGGGAACAAAAAGCAGTTTATGAGTTCTGCTGCAGCAGACCTAAAATTACCTGCCTAGCAGCTCTGAATGAACAACAACAGAGCTTGCAGCTCACCATTTGAGCTCCTATAAAGAAGAGACCGTCTCCTCAAGCAGCTCTCTGACCCCTATATATCCAAAAAGACACCTTATAAAAGAGAGATCAGATTGACACTAGGCGGGTATCCTTCTGGGACAAAGATAGCAGAAGAAGAAAACTGGTAACAACCCTTGCTGTTCAGCAGCTGCTGCAGGTGAAACCCAGGCAAGCAGGGCCTGGAGTGAACCTCAGCAGACCTACAGCAGAGGGGCCAGACTGTCAGAAGGAAAACCAAGAAACAGAAATAACCTCATCATCAACAAACAGAACGTCAATCTGAAAGATTTGAGACCCAATCTGAAAGCCAGCAACTACAAAGTCGACAGGTGGATAAATCCTTAAAGATGGGAAGAAACCAGCGCAAAAAAAGGATGAAAACACCCGAAACCAGAACACCTCTCCTCCTAAAAGGGATCACAACTCCTCACCAGCAAGGGAACAAGGTTGGATGGAGAACGAGTGTGATGAAATGACACAATCAGACTTCAGAAGGTGGGGAGTAAGAAACTTCTGTGAACTTAAAGAACATGTTCTAACCAAATGCAAAGAAACTAAGAACCTTGAAAAAAGATTTGATGAAATGCTAACGAGAATGCACAAAATAGAAAGGAATACAAGTGAATAGATGGGGCTGAAAAACGCAACACGAGAACTTCATGAAGCATGCACAAGTATCAACAGCCGAATGGACCAAGCAGAAGAAAGGATATCAGAGGTCGAAGATCAACTCAATGAAATAAAACGGGAAGGCAAGACAGGAGAAATAAGGGTAAAAAGGAATGAACAAAGTCTCCACGAAATGTGGGACTATGTGAAAAGACCTAATCTACGTTTGATAGGCATACCCTAATGCGACGAAGAGAATGAATCCAAGCTGGAAAATACTCTTCAGGATATTATCCAGGGAAACTTCCCCAACCTAGCAAGGCAGGCAAACATTCAAGTCCAGGAAATACAGAGAACACCACAAAGATATTCGTCAAGAAGAGCAACCCCAAGGCACATAATCGTCAGATTCACCAGGGTCGAAATGAAGGAGAAAATACTAAGGGCAGACAGAGAGAAAGGTCGGGTTACCCATAAAGGGAAGCCCATCAGACTCACAGCAGATCTCTCAGCAGAAATCCTACAAGCCAGAAGAGAGTGGGGGCAAATATTCAACATCCTTAAAGAAAAGAACTTTCAACCCAGAATCTCCTATCCAGACAAACTAAGCTTCGTAAGTGAAGGAAAAATAAAATCCTTTGCGAACATGCAAGTACTCAGAGATTTCGTCCCCACCAGGCCAGCTCTACAAGAGCTCCTGAAAGAGGCTCTACACATAGAAAGGAACAACAAGTACCAGCTCAACTAAAGGGCAAAGCAGCCAGCTAGCACCAAAATGGCAGTATCAAATACACATAACAATATTAACCCTAAATGTAAATGGACTTAATGCCCCAATCAAAAGACACAGACTGGCAAATTGGATAAAAAGCCAAAACCCATCGGTGTGCTGTATCCAGGAAACCCATCTCACATGCAAGGATACACAAAGGCTCAAAATATAGGGATGGAGGAAGATTTACCAAGCAAATGGACAGCAAAAAAAGCAGGAGTTGCATTTCTCATCTCTGATAAATTAGACTATAAAGCAACAAAGATCATAAGAGACAAAGAGGTACACTACATTATGGTAAAAGGATCAATGCAACAAGAAGAGCTAACGATCCTAAATATATATGCACCCAATACAGGAGTACCCAGATACATAAGGCAAGTTCTTAATGACTTACAAAGAGACATAGACTCCCACACAATTATAGTGGGAGACTTTAACACCCCATTGTCAACATTAGACAGATCAGCCAGACAGAAAATTAACAAGGATATCCAGGACTTGAACTCAGACCTGGACCAAGCAAACCTAATAGACATTTACAGAACTCTCCACCCCAAAGCCACAGAATATACATTCTTCTCAGCACCACATCACACCTACTCTAAAATTGACCACATAATTGGGAGTAAATCACTCCTCAGCAAATGCAAAAGAATGGAAATCGTAACAAACAGTCTCTCAGACCACAGTGCAATCAAGCTAGAACTCAGAATTCAAAAACTAACTCAGAACCGCACAGCTTCATGGAAACTGAACAACTTGCTCTTGAATGTTGACTGGATAAACAATGAAATGAAGGCAGAAATAAAGATCTTCTTCGAAACCAACGAGAATGAAGACACAAAATACCAGAATCTCTGGGACACATATAATCAGTCTCTAGAGGAAAATATATAGCAATAAGTGCCCACATGAGAAGCAAGGAGAGATCAAAAATTGACACCCTATCGTCAAAACTGAAAGAGTTAGAGGAGCAAGATCAAAAAAAACAAAGTCTAGCAGAAGATAAGAAATAGCTAAGATCAGGGCAGAACTGAAGGAGATAG
>NW_022439943.1:0-8174 GCF_009761245.1 Sapajus apella
AAAAAAAAAAAAAAAAAGAGAGAGAGAGAGAGAAGAGGGTACAGACAACAGGCCCAAGATCTCTCTTTACTACTAAACTCATTGTAGGGGTTTAGGCAAGAGATTTCCTATCTCAGGGTCTCAGTTTCTGCATCTGTAAAATGGGAATAATATCACAGCATGAGGAACTGGAAAGGGCTGTGAGCCAGCAGCAGGAGGCCTGGTCAGCCCTAGTTCTGTGTTGTCTCTTTGACCCTAAGAAAGACCCTCCCTTCTCTGGGTCTCAGTTCCCATCTGTAAAGTGAGGAAACTGGGCGAGGTGATTCCCAAGAATCCTTCCAGCTTGCTGGTCAGTGATTTCTGTGCATTTAAATGGCCCAGGCTTAGCTAAGAGCACTCTCATGCCTAATGTCCCCAAGGAAGCCCAGCCTGTGATGGTACAGATTACTCCACCTTACCTGACTTTGTCTGACCTTGGACAAATGAGAAACACTCTGTCTGAGCCTCCGTTTCTTTTTTTTTTTTTTTTTTGTGCAGGGGTCGTGCTCTGTCACCTAGACGGGAGTAGAGTGAGGAAAAAAAAAAGGAGAGGAGGCTGCCACTTTTGTCATCTTGCCCTGCTTACATCTTCAAAAAAATTTTCTTAGGTGCTAATGATTTTCCAAGCCCATTGAAGGCAGCATTGGGGAGGGGCCCTCCCTCCAGAGCCAGCCTGCCTGGGTTGAATCATGGCTGTACTGCTTCTATGGGATCTTAGAAAGCTGCTTAACCTCTCTGAGCCTCAGTTTCTGCATTTGTTAAATAGGGGACAAGGAAGGGCCTCCCACTTAGTGTTGTGGGTACTGGAGAGCTGATACTAGAACACTTACAAGCGCATGTGTTGGTCACATGAGAGGTGTGCCATTGAAGCTGCTGCTGCTGTTATTGCTGGGTCCTCCCGGCAGTCCTTGGGGGGAGGCAGCGCAGAGGTGGTTTTCCCTGTATGTGGGGCCTGACCTTGGGCTTGCAGAGCGAATGTGTGGTACAGTCCACATCTGAACCCAGGTTCTCTGCCACCTGGCCCAGGCCAGATGACCAGCGTGGGGGTCATTTGGTGATCAAACCTCTGGCCATGTCTCCAGGAAGAGGCAGGCCTTAAGGACCTCACCTTGCATGGGTGAGGACCCTGCAAGGAGCTGGGAGAGACGGGGGCCTGGCAGGAAGGCAGGGTTCTTTAGATAAGTGCTGGGAGGTGGGGGAGTTCTCACACCCTTGGGTCCTGGGAGAGGGCAAAGCAGAGAGGGCATCCTAGCCCTGGGGGCCTGGGGTGCAGGAGGGAGGCTCTGCGGCCTCCCTGCCTGGGTAGCAGAACTGGAGTGCCTGACACCTGCCTGCCCTCAATAGGGCATGACCATTCGGCCCCTGGTAGACCTGTTGGCTGTGAAGAAAAAGCAAGAGACAAAACGCTCCATCAACGAGGAGATCCACACACAGGTACTGGAGTGCAGGCAGGGCCCTTGGTTGCAGGAGAAGGAGCAGGGAGCTGGGGAGCAGCTGTGCCTCAGGTCCCTGCCCCCCATCAGCCCCTCCTCCCTGTGTTGGTGCCCAGGGGCTCCCTCTGCTCAGGAGGCCACCAGGGTCTAGCCATAGGAAGGTGTGGTGTGAGCAGCTGGGAGCCTGAGGAGGGTGCATCATGGCATCTCTGCCTCCATTTGAAACCTATGCCAGGCATGGGTCCCAGGTGGGATTAGAGAAGGGGGCTCAGCCAGACAGAGGTGAAGGTTCGAGATACCAAGTCAGGGCCACTGGGTTCGATGAGTGAGGTGTGGGCGCCACCTCCTGGCTGCTCATGGAACCACAGGGCTGGACCAAGCAGGGCTGCAGCTCAGGGAGGAAGCAGGGCTAGTCAGAGGTCTTGGTAGGGAAGGCGCCCCACAGCGAGGCTTGACCTGGCCCTGGGCCCCTTTCAGTTCCTGGACCACCTTCTGACAGGCATCGAGGACATCTGTGGCCACTACGGTCACCACCACTGGAAGGACAAGTAGGTGGCAGGCCTGGTGGGCAGGCAGGGAGGGGCAGGCAAGGGTCTCCCGGGCCTGGGCATCTCCCCACTCCTGGGAGCTGGCTCCATCCATCTCCCTCCTCCTCTCACCAGGCTCAACCGGTTTAATAAGAAATACGTGAAGAAGTGTCTGATAGCCGGCGAGCGCTCCAAGGAGCCCCAGCTCATTGCCTTCTACCACAAGATGGAGATGAAGCAGGCCATCGAGCTGGTGGAGAGCGGGGGCATGGGCAAGATCCCCTCTGC
The DNA here is from genome assembly GCF_009761245.1 of Sapajus apella. Classification (NCBI taxonomy): domain Eukaryota; kingdom Metazoa; phylum Chordata; class Mammalia; order Primates; family Cebidae; genus Sapajus; species Sapajus apella. The sequence continues at coordinate 2,267 of NW_022439943.1, forward strand.
TGTCTCCACCGTCTCCATGCAGTGAGTGCCGGGGCCACGCAGGGGCCTTCTCTCCCACACACCAGCCGGCAAGCCCAGCTGGGGGCGGGGCCCTCTGTTGTCCTGTTGGGGTGGAGAAGAGAGCTGTAGGCTCACACCAAGGACCTGAGGCTTTGGTGCCCACCTGGATCATCCCCAGGGTGACCTCCTTCTGCCCCAGCCTGGAAGGATCCAGGATCCCAGGAGTCTTGGGGACCTAACGTCTGCCCTGTTGCCCCAGGAACATCCACCCCAAGTCGCTGCCTTCCGAGCGCATCCTGCCCGCGCTGTCCAAGGACAAGGAGGAGGAGATCCGCAAAATCCTGAGGAACAACTTACAGAAGACCAGGCAGCGGGTGAGGACCTGCTCCCCAGCCTGGCCCTCTCCCCACGGCCCTGCCCTGCCCTGTGCCTCGGCACCAACCCTGGGGCTGGCCTGGCCTCCACACTGCCCCCACCCCTCCATGACCAGAGCCTTCCAGGCTGCCCTGCCCTGACGCTGTCCTACCCACAGCTGCGGTCCTACAACAGACACACGCTGGTGGCAGACCCCTACGAAGAAGCCTGGAACCAGATGCTGCTCCGGAGGCAGAAGGCCCGGCAGCTGGAGCAGAAGGTAGCCACTGCCTGTCTCCGGGAATCTGTATCCCTCCCACTCACCCAGACTCCACCACGGCCCTCTGAGGAACTGCGCCCATTCTAGAAACAGGGTTTGGCTTTCGAGGGGCTTGTTGGCAGTGTAAGAGCGTGGAGAGCCATGAAGAGTTCTAAGCAAGGGACTGGCATGGAGGTGGGAGGCGTGGTTGGGTTAGGGCGGTGGCAGGGACAGGAATGGGTGGGTTTAGGGCTGGGCAGTGTAGGTGCCTGTTTAAGGCACAGGCACAAGGGAGGGGGAGCGAGTGCCCGCACCCACGGAAGGTGGGGTGTGCAGGACCGGGTGCTGTCCTGAGGGGCTCCCTCTTGCCCAGCTGCCTGTGCTCACCCCACGTATCCTCTCTTTTCAGATCAACAACTACCTGACAGTGCCGGCCCACAAGCTGGACTCTCCCACCATGTCCCGGGCCCGCATCGGCTCAGGTAAGGCCTCCAAACCACTGCCTCCTGAGGATGGGCACAGGCCTCCACCACCTGGAGGACAGGCCTCGCCCTCGCTGACCCCAGGGGCCCCTCCCAAGCCATGAGCTGCTTCCAGGTCAGGGGCCATCCCTAGGGAGAGAGACTCTTGGGTGAGGATGGTGCAAGGAGCTGGGAGAGACAGGGGGCCTGTCCGAAAGGCAGGGTGTCTGCCCCATGGGGATCCCAACGTGTGGGGAAGGCGAGGGCAGGGCCCCAGGGCAGACTGTGACTTGGGGAAGCCCCAGGTTTGGCCTATGGAGGGACACCTCTGGGAGCCCCTGGCAGAGGAGAGGGCCACAGTCTGAGGAAGAGACGCTGTGGGCTAGAGGGTCACAGAGGCCTGCTTCTGAGGCCAGTCAGGACCAGGCCAGCTGCACTGGTGAGGGGGCCTGCAGGAGGCGCTGACGCAGCTGAGTGACACATGCCTGGCCTGGCCCCGGAGCCGAACCCAGCCTGTGCCTTACTCTTGGTCCCCAGACCCGCTGGCCTATGAGCCGAAGGAGGACTTGCCTGTCATTACCATTGACCCGGCCTCTCCACAGTCACCCGAGTCTGTGGACCTGGTGAATGAAGAGCTGAAGGGCAAGGTCTTGGGGTTGAGCCGGGATCCTGCGAAGGTGGCCGAGGAGGATGAGGATGACGATGGGGGCATTGTGATGCGGAGCAAGGAGACTTCGTCCCCAGGAACCGACGATGTCTTCACCCCCGGGCCCAGTGACAGCCCCAGCTCCCAGAGGATACAGCGCTGCCTCAGTGACCCAGGCCCACACCCTGAGCCTGGGGAGGGAGAACCGTTCATCCCCAAGGGGCAGTAGCACCAGGGCCAGCAGGCAGTGCCCGTCCCCTCACAGACTTTCCCACCAGAGCAGGGGCTGCTGGGGGCTCCCCTTGCCGTTCCTGACCCAGATGGGCCCTTCCCCTCCCCCTACCGCATGGCAGCTGGGCCCACAGCCCCCACCCCAGAACAGCTTCTCCCTCCCCCACCTCCTGGGAAGCCTCCTCCACACCAGAACTGCCTCCCCAATCCATGTGGCAGAATTGCTCGGGCTGGTGAGGCCGGTCCTGCCCTCCCCTAGATCCAGGCTTTTCCAGGACCTGGACTAGGGCCTCGGAGGCTCTTCCCTCTGCCATCCCCCTCCTCGTTCAGACCAATCCTAGTTTCCAACCAAAGAGTCTCTGGCTCAGCTGTGGTCCCACCCAGGAAGGGAGGGAGCTGAGGCCTCCCTCAAGCAGGCCCTGCTTTATCAGGGGACACACCAGGGGTACCAGGCATCTGGCTGGGGGAGGGACTGCTGGCCCACCAAGATCTCACACTCCTCCTGCCAGCTCTGTCACCCTGGCCACCACCTCGACCTGTCCTTACTCAGAGCTGTGGGCTGAGGGCATCTCTGAGTGTCTCTGCCTGGAGCAGGGGTGGTTTCTACGGTGACAGTGACGTGACTCAGAGCTTTCCAAACTGTGCTCCCACGGGGACCACTGGCCCTCAGGGGATGCTGCTGGGGAAGGACTGGCTGTGGCTCCAGAATGTGCTGCCTTTTTTAAGTTTCGTTTGTTCATACTTCCATATATATGATTGTTTTTGCACAGAGGGCACTCCTATTTTTAAAACGTTTTGAAAACTGCTGGCTGAACAGTGCTCTGCCCTCTTAACTCCCCTCTCACACTCCAGGAATGACCCCTCCTCATCTGTGCCTGTCTGTCCAACCCCGCCCCCCCCACGTTTCTCAAGAGCCTGCTGGGCTCTTGACTGTGGCCTGAAGGCTCTGACATCAGAAGTGACTCCCACTCCTAATCAAGAGTCTCTCCAACCTCACAGATGCTGGGCCTCTTGGCACCTGCCTAGCTCTTGGGCCTGACCTTCAGTCCTGCTGGCCTGCTCTTACTTCCCCCACCCTGGGTTTGGCCCCTGGAAAGCACCCCTCGTGTGTACCACACCCCGCCTGCTGTGGAGCCCACTGTGGAGTTGGGGGTGGGGGAGGGTGGAGAAGGCCTCCCCTGAGGATCTCCTGTCCCCCAGGGCTGGTGGGCTGGGCAGAATCCTGGGCCCCCAAGAGGCCTTTGCTCACACACACTCCTTTCCCCTGTCCCCAGGGCACTCCCCCAGGATCGTGCAATAGTCAGAGTGTCCCTCTTTGCAGGGGACTGGGCCGTGGGTCCTCGGCCCATCTGTCCATCCTCCTCTCCATGCAAGTGCTGTTTGGGCAGGAGTCACCATGCAAGGGTGACGTCGGCAACCATGTACCAAGCCACCGCAGCTGCTGCCACTCTGCCGCCTGTACAGAAGAAACTGAATCTTTTTCATATTCTAATAAATCAATGTGAGTTTTTGGTAGAGTCCAGGGCTGCTTCCTGGGGACAAGGGTCTTCAGGAGGGAGATTGGCCTGTGGGCCTGAAGTACTTAGTTCAGAGGCTGGCACAGAAACACTTCATGACTGTCAGTGGCTCAGGTGGTGGTTCCCACATGCCAGGCCTGCGGCGACGAGCTAAGCAGGACATGCCCTGCTCCATGGGTGACAGCGGCACCAACCAGTGCCCCATGTTTGCAAGAGGTGAATAAGAGAGGGTAGGGAGGGGCGGCGAGGAGGACCCTCCTGAGTCCTGAGCGAGTGATATCCCAGGAGGGGACTGAAGAAGGAGCTGAGGCATCCAGGTGGAGAAGGACTCAGAAAGTACCCAAACATTCTAACTGACAGCTGTGCCCACGAACACTGGGACCTGAGAAAAAGCCAGGTGGCTGGGTCAGAGTGACAGCAGGGGAGGCAAGGATGGGGCCTCATGCTCTGCAGTTAAGATTTTGGTCTTAACTATGGGAAGTCACTGAAGGCCTTAAGTTCTTACCTGTAAACGGGACAGTGCCCCCACACTGTGAGATAAGCTCAGGTGTGTACAGACTGAGCATCCCTAATCAGAAAACCCAACACTGCCACGAATGGAGAATTCACACCTGACTTCATGAGACAGGCTGCACAAAATTATTTAAAATATATAAAATTGGGCTGGTCACAGTGGCTCATGCCTGTAATCCCAGCACTTTGGGAGGCTGAGGCAGGCGGACCACCTGAGGTCAGGAGTTCAAGGTCAGCCTGGCCAACATGGCAAAACCCCATCTCTACTAAAAATACAAAAATTAGCTGGGTGTGGTGGCACATGTGTATAATCCCAGCTACTCAGGAGGCTGAGGCAGGGAGAATAACTTGAACCCAGGAGGCGGAGGTTGCAGTGAGCCGAGATTGCACCACTGCACTCCAGCCTGGGCAACAGAGCCAGACTCCGTCTCAAAAAAAATAAAAATACATAGAGTTACCTTCAGGCTATGTGTATAAACTGTATATGAAACATAAGTGAATTTCGTGTTTAGACTTGGATTCTGTCCCCAAGATATCTCATTATATATATGCAAATATTCCAAAATCTGAAATACTTCCGCTTTCAAGCATTTTAAGGATTGCTAGTGGGCTTGGTTCAGAGAGGTTGTAGTCCTGAGATACAGTTCCTGGAGCTGACCACCAGAGGGCAGTAGGGCATTGGCGCGCACCCCAGGCACCCTTCGACCTGGGCTCTCCAGGAAAGCATCTCCATTGCCCAGCCTGGGACCGGAGTATGGAGCTGGTTTGACCCACAAACTCTGAGAGGGTCAGCGCCAAGAGAATTCCGGGGTTATTATTATAGGACTTTTCCTGTATTCATCGGTGCCCTAGCAGGAAATGGATGTTACAGCCATCCCTCCATATTTTCTGGGGATTGGTTCCAGGACCCACATGGAAACCAAAATTCTTGGATGCACAAGTTCCTGATATAAAATGGTGTAGTACTGGCCAGGCACCGTGGCTTACGCTTGTAATCCCAGCACTTTAAGAGGCCAAGGCAGGCGGATCACCTGAGGTCAGGAGTTTGAAACCACCTTGACCAACATGGAGAAATCCGTTCTATTAAAAATACAAAATTAGCTGGACGAGGTGGCTCACGCCTGTAATCCCAACACTTTGGGAGGCCGAGGCGGGCAGATAACAAGGTCAGGAAATCGAGACTATCCTGGCTAACACAGTGAAACCCTGTATCTATTAAAAATAAAAATAAAATACAAAATTAGCCGGGCATGGTGGCACATGCCCTATAATCCTAGCTACTTGGGAGGCTGAGGCAGGAGAATCCCTTGAACCCTGGAGGTGGAGGTTGCAGTGAGCCAAGATCATGCCACTGCACTCCAGCCTGGGCAACAAGAGCAAAACTCTTATAAAATATATAAATATATAAAATATGTATATATATTATTTAAAACTATGTATATATATTTAAAATATGTATATATATATTAGTTGGGCATGGTGGCTGGCGCCTGTAGTCCCAGCTACTCAGGAGGCTGAGGTAGGAGAATTGCTTGAACCCAGGAGGCGGAGGTTGCAGTGAGCCGGATGGCACCACTGCACTCCAGCCGGGGTAAAAGAGGAATCCCCCCTCAAAAAAAAAAAAAAAAAAAGTGGGGTAGTACTGTTGGCCCTTCACGGATTCTGCATCCATGGATTCAACCAGCTGCAATTGAGAATATTTGGGGGGAAAAAATTCAAATAATAAAGTATAACAACTACTTACATAGTATTTACATTGTATTAGGTATTATAAGTAATCTAGAGATGATTTAACGTATCTGGGAGATGGCGGGGTACAGTGGTTCACGCCTGTAATCCCAGCACTTTGGGAGGCCAAGGCGGGTGGATCATTTGAAGTCAGGAGTTCAAGACCAGCCTGACCAACATGGTGAAATCCCGTCTCTAC